>NW_008680812.1:63946-82269 GCF_000695815.1 Acanthisitta chloris
TCTGCCTTCTCAGAGCACCTTGTTTACTTTAGCACATTAGCAAATACATATAAATAAAGATGCTGAAGCAATATGTAGGTTATTGCCTTTTCCAAAGTATCCCAAACAGTGCATAATTTTGAGAAAGCACCCACCTTAGTTCTCAATAGACTTCATGAATTGGAAATCTAGACAAAACATAAAAAAATCTTCATCTCTGGCATTACACCTGCTCTACTACAGACCCTTGGTGGTATTTGTTATTAATAAGAAAAAAAAAAGGAATATAAATGATGTAATTTCAAGTGCAGTGGCAATAGCTAAGAAAACTACTCTGGGAAAAATTTTACATGGAGGAAAAACAGAATGCCAAAACCCCCTGTACTATTAGATGTAACAAAGAGAAATATTTAAGCTGGTACTTTAAAGACATTAGGGGTCTATACAAAGGAAGCTACACCATTGTTCTGTGACCTTGAGTTAATCTCTGTGAACACAAAATCTAGACAACTGAGTCTTTCAGATTTTCAAAGAGATTGGATGGCACCAATCCATTGGATTGGATCTCTACACTTAGAGATTCCTAAAAGGAAAAAGAGGATTTAGCACTCCTCTATTTTGAGGAAATATAACTAGTAAAATAATGCTAGAGGATAATGGAGAGTGACTAGATTCACCAAGTAAATGACATGGGAAATTAAGACACTAATGTCTTGCTGCTTACAAAAGAAAGAATTCAGCAATTGTTTTCTCTTTAGTAGAATTTCTTCCAAGCCAGGAAAGTGTTTGGGGGTTTTTGTTGGGGTTTTTTTGTTTGTTTGTTTTGATTATTTTTGTTTGTCCATTTGGGGGTTTGTTTGTGTTTTTATTTTGGTGTTTTTTGTTTTTTTCCCCCCCGAGAGAAAAAGTATTCACTCCTATTATCTAAAATCAAGCCTACGATCTGAAGGCTTATGCTAGTCCAGAACACAGTATTTGCCAATTACCTTCACATGGCATTATGAATTTTTCACTGCAGTAATGAAGCATGTGAGTTTGGTGAGCTGGATACAGTGAAAGACCATGGTGTTTTGTGGTGCTCCCCTTGCTGGCTGTGCAGAGGAAGGTTCACGAAATGGTCTGTTCCTGCAAATATTGTGTGCCATGATTTTGGTGCACTGATAGTCCAGAGGTAGGCTGGGCATTTGCTCTTAAGAGACCTAAATTTATATTCAAAGGGAGGAAAGGTGGTTACACAAAATATTTTTTGGAGTGAACTACCACAATTTAAATCCTCCTAGCAAAGGTCCTGTGATTTCTCTCTCCACCTGTAAAACCATGCAGAGTGGCACATTTGGAAAGAGATGTGAGACATGGGGTCAGACCTCCTGAGGAGGGTCAGAGATTTGAACTCTGCTGCCTGGGACTCTGAGAAGAGGGAACATGACCAGGCACACATCTGGGTGCTACGTGCCATGTCAATGACTAATACTTCTCTCTAATGGCATCTATAAAGCTGCAGCATAGTAGTGTTATAGGTAAATTACACTATTAACCCCTGATTTTGATACCTGCTAGTGTCCTATTATCCACCAGTGTTAGCAACAGAAGTGTATGATGGAACTGACTTGAACACCATCTGGGGACTAGTTTCACAACCACAAGGCAGATAAGCAGAAGATAAAGCTTCTGTGGCTGTAAGGAATATTCAACAGAAGCCTAGTGAACAGCTTGCTAAAATATTTGTAACATCCTAAGTATGTTTGAGGGAAGAAGACTGATACAGTATAATGGGTCATAGCTAAAAGCCAGCCTTCCACACATCATGTTAAACTCTTAAAATCAATTATAGACTCTTTATAGGATTTGTCCTGTGGCACATAGGCTAGGCTGAAACCCGTTAGCAAGCAAGTTGTAGGGCTCTGACTCAGATGTGTCCAAGGAATTAAAATAGCATTTAGGAACTTGGGGAAATGAGGACCTATAATAACACAGCCTTCAGAGGAATAGTAAAAGGAGAGGGGAAGGAAGAAAAGGAAAAACTAAATTTACTAGTAGTGTGGCAGCCTTTGTCCTGAGGGGTAATTGTTCTAGGTAGTGTCATGCAGATGATTAATTCATGCTTTGCAAATTGTTATGGAGACAATTGTCCCTTTAAAGAGAGGTCCCATTCCAGGCATTTTACTCTGCATAAATACAGCTTGTGCAAATGAGGAAAGTGTTGCCTTTTTTATAGGAGTCTGGGGAGCCTGTTTCGTAATTGGAACAAGCAGAGAAGGGAATCCCTAATGCTCACTATACCAGTTACTCTGTACAGAGCTTTCTCTGTTGCCAAAATATCCATGTCTGACCTTTTTCTATATCGTGGGGAAGGGGCTGAGCATTTGCTTAGCACTGGTGGGAAGAGAGAGATCCAGAAGGGAAGGTCACACATGGGTGCATCTGTCCAGAATACAGTCCTGCTACTGTGGAAGACTTATAATATGGCTTGAGGCAGGTTAATTGTTTTTTTCTGACTTACACTAGTGCCAAAGCCACTTTGCTCACAAGGGTACTATAATGACTAATGTTTTCTGAAGTATTTAGATATCAAAGGTGAGAAGTAGCAAGGGAAAATAGATTCTTCCTGGTTTGAAATGTATTGCATACAGTCTGTGCTTATTTAGCTGTGGTAAATAAGCTGCAGCATATAATAGAGAAGACCTGAAACTAGGTCTTTTTAGTTATTAAAGTTATGTGTTTCTGGCACTTCCCTCCATGCTTCTAATATGCTGTTGTTATGGCAACAGTGTTTCTATCAAAAGATTCATATGAACTACTAAACCTTCCTTGCACTTTCACCTGTTTTGGTGTAGTCAAAATACTTTAATGCATATGGTTTTGAAATGTTTTGTGGGTTTGTTTTTGGTTTTGCTTTTTTCTTTTTTTTTGCCAGAACAAATTTGATCATAATTTTGAGCAGTACTTTACTTGCTCAAAGAGGGCTTTGCCAAAATCATACTACTTGCTGCTAAGTCCAGTTTCTTTTAACACAACCTTTAGCACAATAATGCAGTGCTGTATTTCTTCTTCTATGGTCTGGAGATGGGCAAAGAGGCCTTCACAGCAACCTCTTTACAACTTCTAATAATCATGGATGAATGGAACTGGTAGCATCAAGTTCACACTTAATTTACTGCAAAGGGTTGTATTTCATTTTACTGTTGCACACCCTATTTATAAGCTTCTATGTTCCTCTGGCAAGAGCCTCTGGAAGGAGAACGTCTCAGGTATCACAGGACGTGCAGCAACACACATAGACATTTTAGAGCTTGCTGTTCATCCCCCATAATAAACAATAACAGCAAAGTGGCACTCTGACAAGATCATGAAATAGTCATGAGGAGTCCCAAAATAACAGATGGCAGTAAAGTGTTATTGGGTCTCCTAACCAAAAGGAATGGAGGTGTGTGATATTACAAGCTTCCAGATGGCAGACTGTGGAAAAGACAGCTTCATGATCTGCTCTTATGAATCCTAACCACTGCATGTCACTGATGAATGAAAGGTATAATTATTTAGAGGGGGAGGGTGTTTTTAATTCCTTTGAGTGATATTTCACTACTTGGACGTGTTAACTCAAGTTGCATCATGAAATATTTTCTGGGCAGATAGAGCAGAAGCTTATGCACATTTGTGTAGTTCAAGTGATTGGTGTATTCAACTATTTTCCTTAGTTGTGCCTCAAATTTTAGTTTCTATTTTAACTTAGTTCTTTCCTGTAAAAACGGTTAGAAATATGAAATAAACCATGGTCAAAACTTGACACTTATAGTAACACTTCATACTGAATTGAGTCTTTAATTTTCTTGTGTTCATTTGGGCAATGTTTCTCAAGATGGATTTCTTTGAAACAACATTTCAGATACGACAATCTGAGGGCTGTGACAGGGAAGTCTAATCTATTTACCAATTGTTTACTACCATGGGTCTTGGGCAGTTCCTGCTTCTAAGATATGGAGACTATAAACTGCATCCTGATGTTGGATAAATATAATTTTATTATATTATTCTTAACATAAATCTTAGCCAAAGGGTCATCTTGGGCTGCCCTCATTGCACATCTCTTGAAGCATAGTTTACAGCTGTAGTGTTCTAGGTATGCTGAGATATTCATGTATGTGTTTGGAGAGGAAATGATGACTTATTGAGATTTGATTTAATTTTGAAAAACAATTGTTACTACTCTGAGCAAATGCATCTGAAGATACTTGCCTGCTCTTTGTTTCATGAGCTATATAATTTTGGTGTCTATATTGGCTTTTGCAGCTTTCAAGCTGTTACTAGCACTGGTTTCAATAACTAACTTCTGTGACTTTTGTATGTAATTTCAATCTGCAAGAAGCCCTTTGAGAACTTATTTTCTGTGCTCCTTGCTTGTAGGTTGAGTCTAAGCATACTAGTTATTTGGTGCACTAGCAGTGAACCAAACAGTAGATGAAAACAGGCCTTTATGTCTTTATTGTGTGCTGCCTGTCAGGTTTGTCTGGGACTAGATTTATCCTATCCTTTTGGACTGAGCAGTGCCATCAGATGGGCCTCCAAGCTGGCCAAAGGGCCAGTCCTTGCTTCAGACTCTTCTGTGCCACTGAGGCTTGGGAATGTAGCCACTCTGTGTTTTCAGCGGTGGTGCTGTTATTGCCCTCTTCCTCTGAACAAGCTGCCCAACTTCTATATCTTTTAAACCATGTTTTCCCAAGTTGTCTTTTTGCTTTGTTGATTAAACTAATCCTTGTTTGTATACAAGGAAATTTAAATACCATAACCTTCCCTGATGGGTTCCTGTACTGGACACTTTACCAGTAGCACAGTGAGTTTAAGAAATCTTTATAGTGTGCAGTAAGCACTTATCAAAAAAAGAAGTAAGCTTTTCTAAAACCAATTAAATACGCTTGTGTCATTAGTGGTGTTTTAGCATTCATTGGCATTCGTTTGTTGCCCAAGTTGGTTTGCATTGCAAATTAATTTAATTTCCCATAGATGGCTATAAATGTGTACAAGCTATATTGTTCATATGTAAATATTCTTTTGATTAAATCCATCATTACTTGTTAGTGCCTTAAAATGTTCTTCTGTTTATTCTTCTACAAGCTTATGGACCAGGATTTTAGCCATGCTGCATTTTTCAGTGGTTTACATCTATTCCCATTGTCTTTTATTTTTCCTTGCTGAAAGTGACTATTGCAACACTTCCCCTGGCTAACTAGGAATGTTGGTTCCCTATATATCAGAGTTCATAGTATGTTGAATTGAAAGCTAAACTATTTTCATGGATTTTTTTAAAACTAATTGGAACTCTTTCAAGCCCATTTTTTTATAGGTGAAAACTGAGATGACGATTAGGATAACTTCTGAATTCTGAATGCAAGAGAGAATTTTCACATTTTTATATGCTGTTCCCAAGCCACTCATTAGTGGGCAATCAGCTTTATAGCCAGAAGGTAGCCTCCTCCCAAAAGAAAACTGTGATTTCTGTTTGAAAATATGCTGGTTTTATTTCTATAGCTGGTGATTAAAAAGATAAACTTTCATGTTAGGCAGTATAGATGACTTGCAGGCTAATTGCCAGCAGTTTACTGAAGTCTAATATTTTATTGCCTTCAGGACCTAGTCTTTAAGAGCTGGTCTGAAGAATGCACATCTGTGTGAGTAGGTTTCCTTACACAGCAGTATCATGGTGTGCCATGTCACCTGAGAGCATAGTTCACGTTCTAGTTATTTGGGGACTGGACAAATTGATTGTTACTATAGATCTTGCCCAGTATCTTAATCAAGGAGGCTGGTTCATCCTAGATCCTAGAGGCAATGTGCCAGAGGCAGACAAGTGTCTTGCCTCTCTAAAGTAAAACAATGTGTGGTTTTGGGTAACAGACCACCAGAAGGCAAAAAGGCTAAGGATGCAATTCTTCTGATCTCAGAAGAAACTCATCCAGACTTACATCCATGTAACAGAGAACAAAATCAGACTCTGAATGTCTTAAGAGACATTAGCCAATTGGAGAAAAGGTCAGGTTTGCACATTTACTGTCTATATCAGTATTTCTCTTCCTCAGTTACTGTTGGTCAGGTCTGTGTGTGAAATGCAAATGGGTGTGTGGGGGAGTAAGAGAGAATGTCATCTCATAGAGCAAATTTGAGCAGAAATAGAAAATTTCCACAGAGAATATATGCAGAGCAAACTTGTCCATTAGTCACCCCTATTGCTTTTCCAGCTGCATTTCATCTCTGCGCTTACATCTCCTAAACATTTTTCCTTATGTGTGCAATTGTAAAAATGCTAAATGTAGGCTATCAGTAATGCCTTCTTTAAAAGCACAACACTTAATTCTAATTAATCTCTGATTCCAAAAGCAGAGGAAGCAATAAATCTGTATCTTTGTCTGAAAAATGGGCATAACTATGTGCTAATGAATCCATTAAGAGATGCTTAACAAAACTCTGATGGTTTAACTTATGAAGGTACAAGGTGCACACTTTAGCTCTCAAAAATTGCTCTACCTGGTTCTCTATAAAAAAAGGATTTTTTAATCTTCCTGAAGATATTTCCAAGTCTAGTTTTTCTTGTGGAAATAAATTGGGTGTACAGTCTTAGATACACCAATTAATATTGTTTTTACATCATGTACTATGTTTTATTTGGTAAAACTGCAGTCGACTTGTGAAGAGCTAGAATTTTCCAGCCTAAGAGACTGGGGGTACTAATGGCAAATGAGAATAGCATTTCTGTGGCAATGTTTGTTGAGAACTGTGACAGACTCCTGGGAGAAAGCCTGCAAAGCTACCAGTGTCCCCTCTGCTCCTAGCACTCCCCAGTATCTATGATTGCAATTATGTGATGGAGAGAACTCCCTGCCACACAACCTCATCTCACCCCCCTGTATTACCTCCCTGACTATACCCAGACTTTGGGAAGCCCAAGTAAGATGAGCCCTGCAGGTATGTGAGCATCTAATCTGACTAGAACAAAAAACCTTGCATGTAATTAGGAACAGCTACATACAAGTCTAAGGAGAAAATTGTTAGCAAAACTCATTTAAGACTGGGATAATGTGGGAAAGCAGCTTGCCTTTTAGACACTGAGATGTATATCTGGCAAAATAGCACCAAATGGAACCTTCTTTCTGGGCAGTTTTCAGTTTTGGTCCATTAAAGCAGTGTTTTGCTTTATTATTTAAAATGTTGAACCAGGACCGCAGTGCGATGTGGGACTAGACAAAAATACTTGGCTGAAGTTCTCTATTAGCTTGGATATGCACTGCTCAGTGTGATGCATTGTTTCTTTAGAAAATTCCCTTAATCTAGTTTTAGTCCTGGTGTATTTATAGGACAGACCAATAACATCTCAAGTGCATAAACCAGTCTACTACCAAACTGCCAACTATGCTGACACTGCTGTACCATTCCCTGAAGTCCCACGACTTGTGGCTTCACTCTGGTGCTGGTGAGAGCTGTTGAAGTGAGTTGTTAGCACCTGGAGTCCTCTACCAGAAAGAACACGATTTTCCTGTTGATCACTTACCCTAAGTTTCTTCCTTACCCTAGGATACACTTGAGTTCATTTTTATTTATCTGCGTGCAACACCATTGTCCACCTTAGTTTATTCTTCACTGTTCTGCAGCTCCATTTTATATTCAAATCTGCTATATACATTGTCCACCTTAGTTTTTTCTTCACTGTTCTGCACCTCCATTTTATATTCAAATCTGCTATATACAGCCATTTTCCATATACTGGATACTATTTCTTTGTTCCTTTTGTTATTTTTAAACCAAGATTTTTCCATGTTCATTCTGCATTGATTCAACTGACCATTGGTGAGTTGTTCATAGCTATGGAGTTCCCAGTGCCAAGCCTGTGCCCATCTCTGATCATCCCATGCCTATACTTCTATACTGTATCCTGTGACTGTTCTTCCCAAGGCCTCTGTCAAACTGAGCTGAGTTTCTCTGTACCAGGCTGTGTTAGTCATAGAGCTGTGGTGGAAGCACACAAAGATACACAGAAGTAAAATGAATTAGCCATAGACACCTAGTCAATTAGAAAAAAAATTCCTGTTCCAGGAAGATAAATGAAGCTAAAACAGAGTCACAGGCAGGTCAAGGTAAGTTCAGACAGTCCTGAGGCCCTGCAGACTCAGTACAGTACTTAGAAGTTGTTACTGGCAGTGGCAGAACCCTGTCACAGGGCTAGTTGGTTACATTCTGCATTGTGGATATGTCCTGTGATGACTGACTATGCTAAAATAGGGTGATTGTTCAAAGGCTATTTTCAGTAACACTTGTTCTTAATAATGACAACAGGTATGGGAGGATAATTTCAGTATTTCCACGGTGATTCTTTAGTAGTATAAATCCGTAAAACATCAATTTCCATCAATGTGGTGTCATTGTTGATGATTATTCATCTGATCACCATGGGTTCCTGAAAGAGGTATGTTACTAAGAAAAATATTTCATCAAAGAAGTTAAAGCAGTTTATGTAACACCCTTGGCAGTTTATTATCCAGTCTGCAGAATCTGAGGAGTTGCAGACAGCTGACAATGGAAGGTGATGTGTGTAGGTGCCACAGTGTGGAGCTGAGCTTGTGGCTTGGGAATTCTGTGCTCTTGTACTCTCTTGTGCTCTCTCTAGTTATTCTCGTGCTTGTCTGTCTGAAATAGTGAAGAGCCAGGAGGGTTGATTTAAAAGTGTAATGCTATGCAGACACAGCAGTTGATGCATGCTTCCCTTATGGAACTGGTGTTTAAAGTCTTAAAAAGACATGAGAAAAGAGGCAAAACATCCCTAGGTGGAACATCACTGTCAAACTTAAGACAGGCTCCTTTCAGTTGCTTCTTCTGTCTCCTATTTCTTTTGTGTTTTTGTGTAAAAGTGAAGAAAATTTATAATTAATATTTTTCCAAAACAGGCTAGGAAAGGTTTACAGGGCCACTTCTCTTTTGGCTATAGTTGGTAATGTTTTATCCTAGGACTGCTTCTCTCTCTGCTGACTGCTGCTGCACATTGTTGGAAAGAATGATCCAATAACAAGATTTTGTCTATAAAATGTCCAAAGTAAATATTTCAGGCATTTATAGGTGTCTCTTAACAGACAGGCATGTTTTTATCTACCCTTTTTGACCCCATTTAAACCATGTGAGAACAATGCCTAGGCAAATACTTGATGTCCATGTAATCTTTGCTGACTTGATGAAAACTTTGAAGAATAGAGCTGACATGGATTTTGGGGCCTGATAGATGGAAAACTCTATGAAGGTGTTTTGAGTTAGTTTTAAAGCTGAATGTATATGACAATAAAACACTGGGTACCTGTTCCCTGCTGCATTGTTTTAAGCAAGGACAGGTGTATGGAAATCCTTACTTCACTGACCTAAGATGTGAAAATTATCTTATGGTGGTAGGATACCCTGTCAAAAGAGAAAAGATTCTTCGACTCCGGCCTTAAATTGCTACTCTTGGATCATGTGAGTGCTCTGAAGTGTCAATGACTGTGTTACAAATTGTTCTGAGCAAGCTTCTGCTTCTGGTAAACCTGTTTTCTGTAGCCGGCTCTGCAATAACCATGTGTCAGGAAAAAGTGAGGGTACTTCTCTGTTTCACTGTGACAATGTACTAAACTTATGGGAATTCTCCGAAACGATCCCACGTGGCAGTATCTGAAGTGACCTACAAGGGAGCCAGAGAGGGACTCTGTTAGGAATTGCAGTGATAGGACAAAGGGTAATGGGTTCAAACTGAAGGAGGGGAATTTGGGGCTAGATACAAGGAAAAGGTTTGTTACTCTAAGGCTGGTGAGACATTGAAACAGGTTGCCTGGGGAGGTAGTAGATGCCCCAACCCTAGCAGTGTTCAAAGCCAGGCTGGATGAGGCCTTGAGCATCCTGGTCTAGTGGGAATTGTCCCTGCCCATGGCAGAGGGGGTTGGGACTAGATGATCTGATCTCTAAGATCCACCCTCTAAAATTCTATAATTCTATGATTAATAACACAAAATGGCACTTTGAATTTTTATTTTTCCTCTTAGGCGGGGGTGTATTCATGTGATCAGGGAAATGTAGCAAAAGAGCTGTCTGAAATAGTAATTGGAAAGATTTCTTATTTTTATTTTGGCTTGCTGCAGCCAAAGACTAAACCTAATCATTCCATGATTCATCCCTCTAAAATTCTATAATTCTATGATTAATAACACAAAATGGCACTTTGAATTTTTATTTTTCCTCTTAGGCGGGGGTGTATTCATGTGATCAGGGAAATGTAGCAAAAGAGCTGTCTGAAATAGTAATTGGAAAGATTTCTTATTTTTATTTTGGCTTGCTGCAGCCAAAGACTAAACCTAATCATTCCATGATTCATCATTCTATGATTCTATGATTTGTTCTTCCTCTGTTTATTCTCCTTCCCTTACCCCAGGTAAGTGTAAACATCCCATTATTAATTCCTGTTGGAAGAATGGAACAGGTGAGTATCTCATACACTGGAATGAATATTTTTATGTAACCTTTAACCAACTCAGTACCTCTAGTGACTGATAATTTTGTTTAGAAATAGAAGTGACTGGGACTCGAATACTTCAAAACATTTCACAGTACTTTTGGAATATTATGAAGGGGGAATATTGTGTGGGGAATTGTTCAGCACTGAGCTTTAAAATTATATAAGTGCACTGAAGGAATGTTATTCATACCCAGTGCCCTTAAGAGGGTGCTTACTCACCACTGCATCTGTTTTGAACATCATCTGTTAGAATAATGTGATTTAAAATACTCTTCCACCCATTAAGTTAACATCTGACTGCAAAATATTTGGGCTAGTTATGGTTACTAGATATCAATAGATTCAAAGCACGCAGCAATATTGCATTAGGTAGGCTTGGTTCTGTCAGTTTACAGGAGTGCTATTTCCACTCAGAGCAGCAGGTGCAAAGCAGTTCCACACATCTTAAAAGAAACAGCTTTTCCTTACACAGCTGGATTCTGGTTTGATTTGGGGTTTTCTTTGGCTCTGCCTTTGCTTTCCTGTGACAGTCATCAGCTGTAATAAGCTTTGATGCTTCATCCTCTGCAGTTGTTTTCCTTTGAGTAAACTACCACAAGTAAGGATGCAGTAGAATACTCTGAAGGATAAAGAACAGCTCTGGTAACAAAATTGTGCTATCAAATGCCTGTTTTTTTTCTAAGGCCAGTGCTGAGAAATTGTGCCATATTTTTTGAAAGGTTCTTTTGATAAGAGGTTCTGACAAAGTGCTCGTTTGCAATCATCATGGCAGCTGGCCAAATGTGCCAATTAATTGCTTGTTGTCAAATAAAATAGGATTTACCAGAAGATCTCCATTAGTCCATACTTAGATCTTGGCATCACAGGGTTTTTTCCCATGTAGAACACTGGAGAATGAAAGTGATTGGTATAAACTTGGCATTGCTAATATTGGATTATGTCCCATGCCACTAGCAGTGATTTCAAAGTAAATACAGATGTAATTTTTCTATCGCATAAATGATTGCAAAGTTTACTCATGCATTGTCTGTTTAGAACTAAAGGAGAGATGATTTACACTTCCTCTTGCCCCATTCTCCTTTCGGATTGGCTTTTTTATGTGGACTGGAAGTGCTGCTTAACTGGAGACAGCTAAACTGTGTCACCAGAGCTGAGCTCTTCCATGTCAGTTTCAATTTTAAAGCCTTCATTATTCATCTATGCTTAATTATTTTCGTTTGAGTCTGAAGGAGTCAAAACATGTCTTAGTGCATAAACATTAAGGCTATGTATAGGCCACAGCCTGAATAACCAGATAATCACCTCACAGATTGAGTTCTGTAGCAACATGGGATCTTATGGTGGTAGATATCCAAATTTCATATTGCAAATTTATAAGGGCATCACTGATTATTGTTTCAAAACATGCTGAGTGTGTCACAAAGCTTTGTGGTTATACAGTTGTACAAGTAAAGGCACTTGAAGTTACTTCTAGGCAGCAATTAAAATTTTGGGGTTTTTTTATACTCCTTCATAAGTGAAATTCAGTTTCTACATTTGTTTCTCTCTCACAGATATCTATGTGGCATTCTTCAGCTGAAACTAGCTAATTTATTCCAGTGGTGTATAAGGGAGATCTGCCTCTTTAATAGCTTTCCATATCTTGTTAGCCTTTGTTTAATATTCATCTACACAGCGACCAGTGGCATTAAGAAGTGCATATCTGTAGGATATCATTTAATTTTTGCATCATTAGACAGGATATATCTTCTGATACTGGAATAATTTGATCATCTTTGGAGATTATGAAATACTGCTCTGCATCTGTATCACCAGGTAAAACTATGTCTCATGAAATAAGAAGTACCTCTTGTTGCCTGAGGTTAATTGAAGAAGACATTTCATTACTTTGTCATAGACTGTAGGACTACTGTGCCTTTTTTAGACCTTGACCAGGTTATTGAATACTTTGGTGACTAAAATGATGAGAGCAACTTCTTCCTCTCTATCAGTAAAATTGTATGTTTTAATATATAAACAAAACTATTATATCTGTTCTGAAGTGATGGGAAAGGGGGACTCTCAGGGGTTTACAAGGTTCAGAAAACGTGGTTTCTAGTCTTTGGCACAAAGAAATTTTTTCATCCTTCGTCTCTGTATTCTGTTACTAGTGCTGGGGGGGAGGTCTTGGGTTTCCAAGTATTCCAGATGTCCTTGTCCCGAGTCCCTACAGGTACTGCTGGGTGAAACTAGTGTGATAGGTACTTGATGAACACTAATGACTGAAATGCTCCCTTCCTGTACTGGGAAAATAGGTCAGTCATGGGTTTTCTTGTTGCACTGAGATACTACCACTTATTTAACATCTGAGAAATTCCTCCAGTGGCTATGTTACTCAAAGCTGTGTCCTGTTGTACCACAGGAGGCAGGTGAAAACAAAAGAGCTGCTTTGATGGGTGGCAGTGGATACACTTCCCCTGAGACCACAATTGTTTAGTATTTTTATTTTATTATTTGGCTATTAATTAACAGCTCACATGGAAATTTCCTCTGGTGCTTTCAGTGGAATTTTAGGGGGACTGTTTCAGTGATAAAGATCCTGCTGTGCATAAGGGGAATCCTTTGTAAAAGAACAGGCTGGCTGTATTATATGGTCTCAGAGTCAATATGAAATGGTACAGACAGAGGAGCTTCTGATGAAAGCTGCTCTAATTACCACAAGCAAGCATGAACTCCTATCACAACTCCACTGCTAGAATATCTTGTACCCATTTTAGATGTTTTTGGTGTTAAAAAGGTTAAAACTGACTTAAAATAATATCGGGAAAGCTCTGGAGTGATACATGTATCAGCATATGCAAATTTTGCCTTTGAAGACTGGTTACGACGAAGAGTTCGTCAATACAGAGCACAAATATATAACTTAATGATACTAATAATGGAGCTACTCAGACATTGATTACAGCTTCATTAAGTGAGATTACTTACTGCGATCTTGGCACTACAAATTAGGTTTTGGTAATTTGACCTGTTCTTTGTTTTAATGTAGTGAAGTAGAAAAATAAATTGCTTGGGCAAAACACTTAATGTTAGAGAAATGTTTTTCTAACATTTTGTTAAATGTTTATTTAGAACAAGAAAAAAATTCCCTAATGCCTATTTATTCAAGATAGGCCAGCTCATATTAAATATTTTTAAAGGTAATGTATTTATACTAAAAGCTTTAGGAACCTGTGTTTTCATTTAATTTTAATTTCCTAGTCATAACTAATCTCTCCAATTCACAGTGTGGGTATATTTTACAAAGTACATAACAAAAAATTTTGCAATGTGATAAATTTCTTGCTAATCTTTCCTCTATACATGTCAGGGAGATGCAATCCAATCTGGCAATCAACTCTGAAATTATTTGAGGAACTCTATGCTTATGGAAATGTGTTTGCACACAGAATCAAAGATGTCAGATCTCTTGTATCAGCAAATGCAAAAGTGGAATTTGCCAGTATGTGTGACAAATTAACCTCAGAATAAATGAAGGGCTTTTGCTTCAAACATAAACCAAAACTTGAGCAACATATTCCTAGTTTCTAACAACTTTGTGGTCTGCTGTATAATATAGAAATGTGACTAGAAAGTTAGCATTAGTTAGGACAATTCAGTTTATACAATAATGGGCAAAATGTTGGCTTTGTCTGCCTTCCATGGGATGGTTTGAAGGAATGTTATAAACAACATATTCTGGTAGCTGGACCAGCATTCCACAGGGCTCAGCTTTCTAAAAGACACATCACTTATTGCAAATCATGGAGAGAATTTTCAGAAGGCCTCAGAGAACTGCAGTGAGGTGATGCATTAGTTGTGTGGCTTGCTCTCCAATTTAGAGACAAGGATGTTGTGTGGGACAGCGTCAAACTCTTTGCATAAGTCCAGGTAGATGATATCAGTTGCTCTACTCCTATCCACAAATTCAGTGGCCCCATCATAGAAGGCCACCAAATTTGTCAGGCATGACTTGACTTGCCTCTAGACATGTTGGTTATTACTGTTCATCCCTTGACTTTCCATGTGCCTAAGCATAGCTTCTTGGAGAATCTGCTCCGTGATCTTGCCAGGCACAGAGGTGAGGCTGACTGGATGATTCATCAGACTGACTGATCTTGATTCATGGAAGGCTATTGTACAATTTAGAATTCAGTATAATTCTCTCCAGTTTGAGTCCTAGCTTTTACATGTTGGTTATTACTGTTCATCCCTTGACTTTCCATGTGCCTAAGCATAGCTTCTTGGAGAATCTGCTCCGTGATCTTGCCAGGCACAGAGGTGAGGCTGACTGGATGATTCATCAGACTGACTGATCTTGATTCATGGAAGGCTATTGTACAATTTAGAATTCAGTATAATTCTCTCCAGTTTGAGTCCTAGCTTTTCAGCTGTTGTGTATCTCATACTATCTAGTATCCTTTCCCTATTCTCCTTTCCCATAAATAAGGAAATTTTTGGGATCCCTCCAGCAAGAACTTATACCAGGTTCTCCTCCTTCCAAATACAATGCACATTCCTTAATGCAACATGTATTAATATAACACGGATTAGATTCTTAGTCTATACAGTAATAGACAAAACTATTGATCTTCAATTATATGGTTGAATAAATTATACTCTTGCCATTTGAAAGCTATAGGAGGAAAACATGGCACAGGGTAGGATCCTGAGTCTTTTTTTTCATTCCTCACAGAACCAATTATTAAATACATGGTCCTGAGTAACTTGTAGAAATTTAACTTATATTTTGTATGTTTAGTTCAACTTGTTTAAATATAACTGTCTGTTGTTGTTTTTCCAGAGAGCAGCCAGAAATGCCATCCTTTCTCAGTGAGAGCAGATTCAGTGTCAGTTCATGTGCCTCACTCTGAGCTGATCTTTACTTACAGAATTCTCTCTGCTTTTCCATTGTATCAGCCTTCAGTGTGTCATCTGGGTATCAAACTGCTGAATTAATAGAAAAACTGTAGTAAAATAATAGTAGCATAAAGGTGAAAAACACCTCCACACAAATTACCCTCAGCACTAATCACTTGGGCTCTGTGAGAAACAGCACATTTTGTGCTTGTATTTGTGAAATTAACCTTACTCTGCCTTCAGCTTTTGTAAAATAGTCCCCCAAACATTCATAAACATCAGATGCTGTGAAACAGTCCTCCCCTGCTAACTGTTTGTAGCTCTAATTAGCAAAAATGTACACGGAGAATTTGAATGCCTGCTGGTATTATCTGTATTGTTTATAAATGCATGTTGTCAGATGTGTATTGATAAACCTGTTTCTCATAGCAGATGAAGAGGGAGAAATGTGGATACTATGACAGACGTGGAAGTTTTCATTATTATGATTGTTAATTTGTTACAATAAATTGAGCTGTAAGTTTTCAGGATAAATACATCACTTTTAACAATAACTGATGATGTTATCTGCATACAAACACGAGAATGGAGCTTTACAGTTTCAAGATGATGGGGAATCCTTCAGCAAATTCAGAATCCTTTTCAAAGATGCAATCCACTGAACATATAAGCAGAGCATTGGACTTTGTCATTCCTTTTCCCTCTTGCAGAAGTACATATTTCACAAGAGGTCAGACTGTCCTGGCATGTCTGTAAGCATGTGGGTGGGGTCCATGTACAGTGCTTAAAGGATATATGAAAGATGCTTGATTCTCCCTGCATGAGGTTTGGTGTTGGTGTCCGGGCAAGTCTGGTTTCCCATGTTATACTAGCGACAGCTGCTTTGTTTCTAGACAGCATCTGAGCCAGACACATTGTAGTAAAAGCAATGGAGTTGACAGCCTCGCCAGTCCCAGCTCTACCAGTCTGTTGCCATAGCTATGTTTATGGTTCCTTCTGGATGTCCTGTAGGTTGCAGGTTGTAGGTTTTATTTGGGCCCTCGGGTTCTACTTTGGAGTGTGCCCACATTTTGAACTCCTTGAAATTCTTGCACAGTCTCCTTGTCTCAAGACACTTGATCTTGAAACCAAGCAGCAAGTATTTCAAGATATACAGTGAAACCCTCAAAGCCCTGCAGTGCCAAGTGAGAAGCTTTTTGACGTGTCCTTTCATATTTAGATCAGCTTTGTGTTGACTGTAACCATCTCTGTCTCCAGAATCCCTAATTTACACTATACATTTTTTCCTCCTCTTTTAGCCCAAGTTCATACTTTACTCAAGGCTAGTTTTCTAGGCTTGTACTCTATGCAGTATTGTGGCTAGATGTGGATTCATAAGTTTCAGTACTTTGTAGGGTTCGCCAATTTCCTTAACCAATGTACCATGACAGTTCTGACACTTGTGCTGTGTTTCTTCAATGTTGCCAAACTGAGATCTGATCAGCTAACAGGTAGTTTAATACACCAAGTGCAGGAGATTTTTTCAGTTGTTGAAGTCAAGCCAAACTAGCAGAGAATGCACTTTTTAATGCCTTTTGGGAGTTTGTAACATCAGCCCACAGTGGACTGCCTGGCATCACCCTTCTGTCCCAGGAGACAGATCATCTAAGACCTTTTCCTCTCTCTTATTCTTTACCTGAACGAATGGCTGAAGGTTGCAAGCCCAGCACAAGAATGCTGTTCTCAGTCCTTCTGCAGAAGCCATGGATGTGTGAGGTACCCAAAACTCTTGTACAATATCATTGTCACTCATTCCTTTGTTGCCACTGGGAGGATGTCAGTCTCTTGCAATGCTGATATACTCCACCTGGAAGCCAGTTCATACTGCTTCAACTCCTTCCCTTGTGCCTTGCTCCTGAACAACCAGCCCAGTAAAGGCTTTTGATCACTGTCAGTCTGGCTTGGGTTTAGAAGTTGAAAGCCTCTGCTCTCTATTGATTTATTTGTACAATAGCAGCAGGGATGAAATAAGGACCAGCTTTTCCATTTATGCTTCTCACAGCTTCTTGCAGCTCAGCAGGAGTTGGTGGGATGTGAACTACCTGCTCTCTGTACAGCTCCTCCCTGAAGTGGTGCTGCAGGGAATGTTCTTCTCACAGTGTCTCAACTGCAGCCAGCCCTGACAGCAGTGAGTCCTTCACATGATCTGCAAATCATGTCTTCAGCCATTCAACTGATGTAAAGAGCTGTCAAGAGGAAACCATTTTGCATCATTCTGTCATGATTTTTATTGGTCCAGCAAAACCATAGGCCTCCATCTCTGAAAGCCACCTACTACTGTTTGTTTATCTGCCTTCCTCTGTGCTGACACAGTGGTCCCCCAGAGCACTTAAAAAAAGCAAGACACTGCCCCTGTAACAATCAAAGTAGACAGAAGTAGTATTGCTCTTCTCTAACACCTGAAAAATCCACACAGTGAGAAAAGCCTACTAATCCAGATGCTATGCATCTGCCAGAAGCAGAGGTCAAACATAGACTTATTCTTTTTTGATGTTTGGGCTAGTATCTATTATATAGATACTCTTGAGTTGTGTAATGGATTGCATTATTGAGAGGTGATGAATTGATAGGAATATCCTTACAAAACCATTTATTTTGATCAAGATTTTAAATTGAGATATTGTCAGTAAAATACATATTTCTTAAATTAATTTTAACTTGCTGTCATAGAGTCATCAAGGTTGGAGGAGACCTCTAAGATCATTGAGTCCAACCATGAGCCTGACACTGCTGTAACCCCCTAACCCTGAACTCTGTCTCCAGTGTCAGATCGAGACATGTTTTAAACATTCCACTACCTCCCTGGGCAATCTATTCCAGTGCCTGACCACCCTAACAGTGAAAATCCTTTACCTAACATCTAAACTGAATCTCCCCTGTCTGTTTCACACCACATTCCTGTGATAGTGACTAT
>NW_008680812.1:82302-105192 GCF_000695815.1 Acanthisitta chloris
TCCAGCTCCCGCTGTTTGCTGTCCGTATTGCATGCATTGGTGTACATGCAGTACAGCTGGGCTACTGACTTTGTCCCCATCATAGGCATGCCACCCCCAGGCTCATCTTCAGTGAGCCTGGTCTTATTCCCTTCCCCCTTCAATCCCAGTTTAAAGATCTCTCAATCAGCCCTGCAAACTCCTGGGCCATAATCCTTTCCCCCCTCTGTGTCAGGTGCACCCTGTCTGATGTACACAGACCTGGTGCCCTGCAAGCTGCCCCGTGGTCAAAGAACCTAAAGTTCCACCTGTGACACCAGCACCGTAGCCATGTATTTATCAGTCTAGCTCTCCTATTCCTTTCAGTCATTTCTTCTTGATCAAGGAGAATACAATCTGTGCCTCAACTCCTTTAACTAAATGCCCCAGTGCCCTGAAGTCTCTTTTAACTGTTCTAAGACTTCTTTCTTCAATATAATCTCCAGCTACCTGGAACAGTAATAATAAGGGGTAGCAATCAGAGGGATGCACCATGTTAGGAAGTCTCTTGTTTGCATCCCTTACCTGGGCCTCAAGGAGGCAGCAGAATTCCCTGTGGGTTGGAGCTGGTCTACATATTGGGCCCTCCAGTCCCCTCAGCAGGATTTCTCCATTTTGGAGCTAGTTGTAATTTTCCTGTTTGGTTGTTTTGGTTTAGGTTGCATCCTGTGTTGTCTTTCATCAGGACCATTGTTATCCCAGTCATCTGTTTCTAGCACCTCGTATCTAATATGTAGGGGGACATGGGGAGAAGAAGGAGGTCAGGAGGGGATTCTCCTGCCACCCAAAGCAGGGACCTGCCTCCATTCCTCCCCATGTTCCAGATTCCTTTCTGCTTGTTGTGGAGGGGGCTGAGGATCCTTCACCACTTGAGGTGCATCTGCCTGGTGCATTTGTCTCAGGGCAGGAAGAGAATGGCTTCACCCATGAATCTCTTCCTCTGCTTCGGAGCAGAACATCCACCTGCTCACACCTCACACAGGTGTTATCTCTGCAACAGTCTGGTGCCATCACCAGATTCTGGCACTCTCTGCAGCCCAATACCTGGATCCCCACATTTTTCCATGGTAGCTCCATTTGGATTGTCACATTCTTGTTGGCACCCACAAGTGGAAACCCTGCCAAGTGGAAACCATACCTAACCTCTCCTCCTGAGCTAAGCTGTAGGGATTGAGACTGCATCTTCCTGCTCGCCCTGCCTGCATAAACTGCTGTGCAAACTGCTGCACCACGTCCTTCTGACACACCATGCCATGAGAGTCCCTCCTGATCACTAGCACTTCTTAGAGCTGTTTAAATCTCCCACGGTGCTCCTAACTCTGCTCCCTGCTTGCCTGATTGGCTGTCAAGAGCCTCCAGGTCCGAACAGGGCTCTGGGCTGCTGCTCACAAGTCCCTGAGATCAGGAACCCCCATACAGCTTGATCGAAAATTCACTCCCCAGACTTACCCTGTCACTGCTGCTGTTGCTGCACCGACTGCACCAGCCCACAGAATTTCAAGAGACAACAGCTATTTGGCTGTCACATAACAGGACTTTCCTCTAAGATCTGGAATGGTTCTCATGGTTTGCTTACAAGCTAAGCAGAACTGCTGCAGACAATGCTTAAAAATGACACTTATTATGACGTTTTACTAAACAGCAGATGTATTTTTGCTCAAGCATGTAAATGTCAAGGAGCAGAGCACCTAGCAACCAGTTTGCAAAGATATTTTCAGTATGCTAAGAAGGTGGTTCATAGAGCCTGTTGGCAGATGTACTTTCCATAGTGCTCAATAACTGTCCTAGCTGTGGCCTTGAGTAGGTAGGCTCTTCATCACCTCTTTTTAATTAACCATTCACTTAAGGAAATAATACTGCAGCATGATAGGTGTGCTTCAACCAGGTGTTTTCTAGATAGCCCAGACCTCTGAAACCAGTCCTGGGACCTTTCATGCAGGGAGGATAGCAGGCTAACAACATTTCAATATTAAATCCTCATATCATAAGATGAGGGAAGGCCTGGTGGTCACCCAGTCCGTCCCTATCTACAAAGGAAGGATTTGTGTCACCCCAGTGAGTTTCTTTTGCAAAAACTTCCTTCAGTGGAGATCCTGCCTTTTCTCTAACCATTCAGTTACAAGAATCATTGTCCTTTTTGATAGGGAGACCTTTGGTTCTCCTTGTTTTCAGAACTAATCTGAATTTTCCTTTGTGTAAATTTAAGCCTCACCATTCTGTCCTTCTACTTACTATGAGTGTGGAGAACAAGTGGGATTACATAAACTGCTCTTGTGTTGTAACACTAGAGTCTGCCTCCAGTAGTAATCACAGCAATGTGCCTGAGGAGGAGTACGAATGGGATAAGCACATGTGATAGTGTCATCTTACAGAAGCATGGCCAGATCCATTATGGCTCACATGATTTTCTAAGCCTGTTGTGCCTTCTCTACTTAGTAACTTGCAGTGACTACTCTTCCAAGATCTCAATTTGATTCTTTCTCTCCTTGTGAGAGTGTTTTGTATTCTTGAATGCTTTTCCATCTGGTCCTTTTTTGGATGATTCCTCTTTAGGCTGAACGTTCATTTAATTCTTTCACAGCTCAGGTCTTCTAGACTTCTGATCATTTTCCAATTGATCTATGCTTTTCTTATAGCATACTTATTACACTGGCCATATTACATCAGTCCAACCTTCACCCATGCTGATTATGTACTTTCTTTATGTCCCATTTCTATGTTATTGATCTCATTAACACAGTGGGTTTTTTGGGAAGTGTGTTCTGTTACAGATAGCATAATCAGAATTTTTGGCTGTGATATAAACAGGATCTGTGACTTGCTTTTGAAGATGCTTCCATTCTTATTGAACTAAATGAGGGCAAAGTCGCTCTACAGATGACTATGTTTGAAATCTGTAACCATGGAGAATATTTATACATCTCCCTCTGCATCTGAGACCCATTCTCATTCTTACTGAGGTTATTGTCAGTGAGCCCTGTCAAAGCTTGCAATAGTCTTAACTTATTCTGAAAGTGGCGTTTTCCTTTGGACTAGGCAAAAGGGTTTTTTTAGCCACAAATTCTAGCCTGTTCCTGCAAAATTTGTAAGGGCTGCTCTTCTTGTATGTAAAAAGAAGGGCTTGTGCTTCCCCACCTGCTATCAATTGAGTGATGTGGTCATCCCCACGAGTGGCTTGTCCAACACGAGTGTCACTGAATGACAGTGCATTTAATATTGTAGCTAAAATAGGAGAAGGTAATCTGTAAAAACCCACCTCCTCTTCACATTTTTATTTATTTTGTTGTGGGAAGCAACACGGGTTCAGTGAGTCTTCAGAACAGAGAATGATTGCGTATGTAACAATACTTAGATGTCCAACTCCTCCTTAGCATCCTAAGTTCCTTTGAGTAAATACCTGTCAGATTTCTGTGTCATAATGAATAGAAGTTTGAAAGTATCTTTTAGATATGCTATGATCAATGAGCACTAATGCTGAAAATCATACTTCCTCATGGACACTGACCAAATAGAGATTTAAAAGTGAAATTCAAATGACTTCAAGGTTCAAGAAAAGGTAAGTCTAGCTGAGTCCAAGGAAGCCCAAACACAAGTGTGAAACTGCTTCCCCTTTCTCCAGAGGAGCTCTGCTGCTTTTTGCAGGAGTATGGAGAAGCAACACAACAGTTGTGTGGGTACCTGTGATGCAATGATGGGAAGGATGGAGTGAAGCAGATAATAGACAACAGAAAAAGGGCTCAGTTCTGGATGTTGTGGTGTGCTCTGTCTTTGTCATTGAGACTATGTGAGATGGGAATGAGTCACTCTTGTTCATCAACACTGAGTGTTGTTCAGGATTGGGACAGTGTTCAGTATCTCCCAGGACAGATATCTCACTGAATATCTTTGTGACTGAGAAAGCTTTGCCTCTGTGAGGAGTGCAGTGAGGTGAAATCAGTTGGAGCCAGGTGTCCTTGTTCTAAGTGGTTGTGTAATTTTTAGTGGTTTGCTGCCTGTGCTGGTTTAAGGTGATATTTTTGTTTAGAGCTGTGTACAGATTGTCCAGTCATATGTATCTTGGAGTTTTGTGTTTTGTTGTTTGGTATTTTTTTTAAAGGAAGGATTACATTTATGGAAGAAAAAAAAAGCTTCTTCCTTTTCAACCTCCTTCCTCCCCTTGCCCACCTGAAAACAGCAGTCAGGAAAATGACGATTTTGTGGGTCCCAGTCCTCAGCAAGTACTCTATCCTGACTCTTAAAGCTGTCGTAGCAGCTGAGAGTCTGTCCCAGGTATTAGAAACTCTTTATCAGCACTTCTTTCTATTCAAATCTTATTAGCTTTCATTTGCAGAGAGCTTGCCCTGACATGGCAAAGATCACGCGCTGTTTTCAGATGCTGTTAGTGCATAGCAGCTGAGTTGGCCAATGTATCTTTAATTTCCTTTTGGCACCTAGCCCGAGGGAACATGCAAAGAGCAATTTCCTCAAACATAGTATCAGTGGGAAATTCATCTTGTTCTGAGCCAGCTACGTGATCTAAGCAGGGGTTGGAATGATTTTTGGTTTTGATACTCTGAAACAGAAATTGGAATGGAAAATCATCCTCAGTACTTTGCTGTCTGTACTTCCCCAGAGGGCACTTCAAATGATACCACTGATTCCTTATCCTGACATTTTCTTAGAATTTTCTTATACTGTAGCTATCAGTAAGTTGTTTACAAAGTACTGTATAGTCTACCAAACCTGTGCAAATATTTTATTTCATGGTAAGGAGAGACAGTTTAGAGAACACAACCAAACCAGGCAGGTTGGTATTATATTCGGAGTCTTCAGAATCAGCTCCTCCATTCTTAATTGACCTTCTAAGTTTCTAATTCTGATCTCTATCAAAAACTCCATCTGTTTCCCAATGCTTATTTCATTTGTCACTAAATTTCAGTGGTTTTATATGATTCTTGTCTTTACTTCTCTATTTTCCCAGTTGCTATTTTTTTTCAAATACCTCTGGTTTCAAAACCATTTTTCACACTCAATTCTTTCCACTGATCTTTTAAGTGATGGAAAGCTCTATATGCATTACTTGTGATGCCTTGGATAGATTTTCAAGATTTCTTCTGAGCTAAAGATTTTTGTACAACCTCCCACTCCACCCACATAATTGTATTTCATAGTTCCCATGGAATTTTTTTTTCTGTTATCTGTTACTATTGTATTGCCACACTGAGTTCAAATATAGGGCTTGCTTTACTTTAAGGAGTTTGCAGTAACTGCTATTGCAACTTAGCTGTGGTTTTCACCTCCTTCATTCATTTCTTTCCTTTCAGGTTGGATCTTTGGGGCTAAGATTACTGCTCAGATGAGTCCTTGAACCTGTTATGTCAGTGACAGCAACACAGGTCATTATGATAAAAAAATTAATTATCACTTTGATTTCATTTGATTTCTGTTTTTATGACTGACTGTTGCTCAGTATATCAGGCTTCAGAGTTGGAGTATTTTGCCTGTCCATAATGTACAGGATGTTTGAGATAGAGACTTTAGTGTAGATGACTGTCCTTCTCCACCTTCTGTCTTTCTCCCCCCCTGGTGGATTCCTCTCTGTGGGGACAGTTGTTTGGGGGGTTTCTGCTCCTCTGGCCTTGCTTAAGCAGCCACCTAGCTTTAAGTTAGGACAAGTTTCATTGTCTTTTCTTGATTTACACACATGTACTTTGCTTTTCTTGATAGTCAGCCTTGATCATTAAAGCCTCCTTCCTTCATGACTCCCTCTGCTCTGCTCTTATATGTTAGTTCAGATGGTGCCTTCAGTTCCTGGGTTTTAAACATTTTCTGAAGTCTTGTTTGGTTTCCCAAGGCATCTTACATTTGCAGTTGCACTGTGATCGTGGCTGCATGTGGATGTGGTAGTCTGTCCTCCCTTTTCCCTGATGAGTTTTGAGTCAGTCAGCTTCAGCTACATTTGATGAAAATAGTTGACGAGCTGAACATCTACAAAGAACATGTTGCTGTATTTCCTGCAGAAAGAGAAAACAGCTCATGGTAGATATTTTTGTCCTTCTTGATCTTGATTCAGGAACAGACGTCATGCTTGCCCAACTAGTGTTTATTATCTTTCCACCTGTATTATTTCACTTTCTGGGAAATTATTAATGTCATTTTCTTGACAGAGACACTGCTAGAGTGCTCTCTTTGCTGCTTCCTTCATCTTTGTTCATAAATGTCTGTCTTGCAGATCCTTCTCTCTTTGGAGAAGGTTTACACACTGTTTGATTTTCATCAAGCAGACTTATGTAAAGTCTTCATACAGAGAAATGTGAGCTCAGAAATCATTCTTTTGTCACCTTTAATCTGAATTCAATGTGATTGTTACCATGCTAGAATCAATTCCTGAATGATGCAGAGATGCATGCTAACTTGTTCAGCTTCAGCTGTCCTGTCCCTGGCCTCTGTTAGGTATTTCAGATGTATTTTAATACCAAATTGCATATTCCTAAGTATCTTTTCAAACTCAGGCTGATAACAGTTGACTTAGTCTTTTTATTTTCCCCTAGAAATTGTAAATCCAAATCTTTTTGTTCATGAGAATTCTTAGTTCTCCACTGAATTATTTTTAGTAAATTTATAGTGGCATGTAAAATCAAGCACCATTAAGCCATATATAAATATATCTGTACCTGTGACAACAGTAAATGTGTTAACTTTTCAACAATTATTTTCTGCTTAAGGAAGGTATGTTGTTTCACTTTTTCCTTCTTCCTTCAAAGCAGCTGACTTGATTCTTTCATATTTATGCTACAGTCTGTGTATGTTTCCCAACCCAGAGGTAAACCCATTTCTTTCATACCTCTTTGCAAAATTTTTGCAAGATTCTAATTATTTTTCATGATGGTCTCTGAATGTAGTATATGTTTTATGAGAGGGGATGCCTAAGTTAACCCAGAACTCAAGGTGAAGCAGTCTACTAACTTAGATTCGTTCCTTTTCTTCCCTCATTACAGTTTGAAGTTTTATATTTTGTTTTACTTTTTCCTCTCTACTGGCTTTCAAGACAGTTTTATTCAAGTAGTTTGACTGCCCTTGCTTTGTTTTGTTCTCTTATTATTTTGGAAATGGCTCCAGCTGTTTTAGGAGTTGTTAATAATTTTTCTTTTTCAAAAGAGAATGTGAATTCAGAAAATGAGCATAAAAATCCATACTCTGTCTTTGGATTAGTTATTTCAGTGGCTGTGGCATTTCCTTCAGGACAAGGGAATACCTACCTACCATCAGGATACTAATCACAAGGGAATGGGGAGCAATAAGTGCTTTTGTGCTGTTGACAGTTTCTTTTAAATTCAGCTACTATATTAAGCACAAATACAGAGTGTGTGAAGCATTCTGCAGGTACAAATGCTCTGAGCAGTGGAGTAATTGCATTTTTCTGCTCTTGCAACACAGTTGGTTGTGAGCAAACTTGTCAGAGTTTGCTTTTATTCCCAAGCAGGAGTACCACATTGCACAGCATTTTATCACTACTTCTGGTCTACAGAACTTTCTTGTCAAGGGCAGGACACGGTTCTTCCAAGATTTTTGCTATTATTATCGTGCTAGAGGTAGCCTTATCTCTTTTTCTCCTAGTGTTTCTGGGGTTTACTTGAATCAGGGCAAAGATACCAGAAGACATGAATGCCACAAAAATTGTTCAGGAATCAGGAAAGATGATGCCTTGGAAGCTTTCAGTCCTGTTTCCAATGGCCTAAACTTTGGACACATAGTCCAGACTTTTGATGTTTGAGGTTTGCATATCTGCTTGAGCTTGTCAGTCATCTTTGAATGTTTTGTAAACATTTCCAAAGATAATGTTTAAAGCACATTTTGTAAAATGGACTTGAAAAATTAAAGGAATTCATTAAATCACTGCTCAGTGTTAAACTAATGACTAATGGTTAAACTTTGTTACAAAATTAAGCTCCAGGTAATAATTATTCATTATTTTGAATATGAATCATTATTTTGAATCCTCTGTTAGCTTGTAGTCTCCAGTGCTTGAGGGTAGTGTTGGTTGAAGATCAAAGCTATGCAACATGAGCTAGCTGGAAACCTGTCACCCTGGTAAGCACCTGTGGGCAGGGTGAGTGTTCTGTTGAGATCATCATAGCTCTTAATAACCCAAATTTTTGGTGAAATGATTGAGACATTAGGAGGCATGATGGAGAGAATGTGCCTCTTTGAACACATCATTGAGTCAAAGCCTGTCCTGGCTGAGTTTTGGTGGTTTTCATTGAAATGTTTTCAAAGCAAGGATTTGTTAGCACTTCAAAAATTTGCTGCTGCATGCACTTAAGGTAGAGTAAGCACATGAGAAGGTGGGAAGGGCAGCTCATGTGTGTATATATATATATATATCTCAAAGGAAGGACAGCTCATGTGTGTGTATATATATATATATCTCAAACTGAAAGTCAGTGATGGTGTCTGTACCTTTAACCCTGTAGTTTATTATAGTACCAGCAAGGAAACAACAGACATCTGCTTTCCCTGATTCAGAAATGTCCATATAATCCATCAACTGAACCTAGAAGAAAAATGTAAGTGGAAGTGATGTCTTGCAGTTTCCAACTCCCAAAATACAATGGCAGGAGCGATACCAAGGGTAGTGCAAGCAATGTTCTCTTCATTTCAAATAAACCCAAACTTCCTGTGTTCTTTTATCTTTAGCATGGTGCAGTATAATCCTTCTGGAGGCTGTTGTCCTTCCTTTACCTCCCCAGGCTAGACAGCCTGGAAACTGGCCTAAGACGGACACAGGAATTTGAGCATGGAGGTATTTCCTCATGGCACCAAACAACTTTGGCACAAGTCAGTAAAGAATGGAAAGATAGGGTAGAGGAGAAGCAATGATTTGCAAACAGCAGTATCTCTAAGTGTTACAGTGCATCAGTATGTTTGATGGCACAGGAAGCATCTTAAGCTAAACAGTGAGGAATCTCATAAGGATCCTTATGAGCACAAAAAATCAGGTGTATGTATGCTTAAAGTGTATCCTAGTGGTGCCCAGCACTTTATTTTACACAAGCTAAATGCTCTATTGTGCATGAGATGTGTAGCAGTGGTCAGACTATTACTGTCTTGGTTTGGATTGCTTAATGCAACATAAAGAAAGACTTGGGCTTTGTTTTAGTTTTATCTGAGATTTCAAGCAGAACTACCAAAATATGTTGAGCATAAACATTGCTATTGTAAATATGCTATATAAAACACATAGAAAAGGTGCTCTTTGGGAAGCTACACAGGTGGTTTGTTCTTTTCTGACTGAAAAAAAAAATCTGAATTTAAGTTTTCAAACTAGGGAAAGTCTAAATTAGATGATAGTAAAGAATCTTATCCACAATTCCTCATTTTATGATGAAAAGTTTGTAAATAAAAGTCTCTCTCACCACCTCTGTCCACATGAGTTAGTTCAATTTACCACTGCCTGTTTCATCTCTTCAGGAATACAGCAATATTCACTGTGGGAGTAAGTGATGTTTCTTGGAAGTCTCTTGTTGTGACTTTCATTCAACCTTTTTCCCTGTAAGTTTGTTTGGGCTTTTGTTTTCTTCCCTTCTCATTGGTGTGCAATTTGTTTAACACCGATTTATTTATGTAATTTGACTTTGTAAATAATATTGTCTTCCAGCTACTTCATTAAAAAAGCCATTTGGCTTTTTAGAAAAGTCTTGTGCTGCGTGTTGATAATTGCTTTTGTTTGCTGGATTCTCTTTGGCATCATTATTGCCAGCAAGTTTTTCTCGTCTTATTTTTTGCTGCATTGAGAACTGTTACAGAAAAGCTTGAGCTCCAAGGGGTGGTCATCATCCTCCTCCTCCTCCCATGCACAGGCATGGGATGGTCTCCACACACTCTACTGAATATTTACCTTACACACAGAGCTTGCATTAAGCCCACCTAATATTTGCCTTGAATGTCATTACTTATGTTATTGCTTTTATATTATTTGTCTTCCCTGTTCTTGACATTTGCCCATGTGCTTTTTTAGCAATGTTTTTCATAAGGATGTTCTCTTGCTGTTTTTTCCCCTAGGTCTTATCTTATTGGCTGTTTTGCTGAATTTGAACAAGCCTGTCTGGCTATGGAAAAGATGATCTGTGCTCTATGCACAGCTGCAGAATAAACATGTCATTTTAGCTAGGAAAAGTACATTAAAAAAAAAAAAGTGAGCTTTGAAAAAAAAAGGAAAAATATTCTCTTGACTTTTCAAACAAAATTCAGATTCTTTAGCTGCCAAAAGGGTCAATTATTTTAAAATGGAATGTTGTCACTCTTTATTTGGAAAACTTTGCTTTTCTGGGACCTAAAGAAAGTATTTATGATGTAAAATTGCAGTGAGGATTGGTTCCTCACCTCATGGGGCCCTATTTGAACAGGACTTAACACTTGCAAACAAGGTTTTAAATTTTTCATAGTCTACCTGGGTGATAAGTAAGGGTATGGGACTGTATTTCATATTGTAAGGTAAACTGTTAACAGCTGTAAACCTGTTGTTATGTGCTTTCAGGGTGCCCATTTCTGCTGTTTCCAAGGACAGGATCCAAATCAAACTCCCATTCTAGTGTGTGGGTCAGATCCTGAGCTGCTGGAAACAGGTGCACATTAATGAAGAAAACATCTCTGCCTGACCTGAGGAACTAGATTTAGGGGTTTTGTCAGAGTCTGACATTGAAGCAGAGTTACAAGATACATTAAACACACAATCTCTCATGCCAGATGCTGGAGATGGGTGATGGGGCAGCACACAACCTAATTCAAAAGCAGTTTGAAGGTGTTTTTTCTCCTTTGTAATTTTATGACACTTTCAGAAGTGCAGTGTCATAAGGAAAGGTTCTTCCTACAACTCCTTAGTTGCAATTAAAATCATAGAATGTCCTCGGTTGGAAGGGACCTTAAAGATCACCTAGTTCTAACCCCTCTCCCATGGGATACCACCCACTAGGTCAGGTTTCTCAGGGCCTCATCCAGCCTAGCCTTGAACACATCCAGGGATCACAAAACTAAAACGCTATCTAAGATAGCTGGCAAGAGGCAAATCTCAAAATACTACAAAACACCTGTGTAGCTGTACTGGGAGGTAAATGGAAAGAAGCTTATCCATTTTCTGGTGCAAGTTTGGGGTTTGCTGCTTCAGTGCAAATCTTGCAGCATTGCTGCACTGCATATGACTTTATGATAGACAATTTTCTTTAAGCATCCCTTCTGTCTTCATGTTTAATGTTGTTTTTCATTAGGTCAGGAAACACTGTTATCAAGGATGGGATAACTTAAATGACCAAATTTGTTGCAATTCCACCATAAAAATATCTAGAGGTTTCCAGTGCAAACATTGCAGAAGGATGGGATAACTTAAACGACCATGTTTGTTGCAATTTCACCATAAAAATGTCTAGAGGTTTCCAGTGCAAACATTGCAATAGTTGTACAGTTTCATTGAATTCCAGTTCACATTCTCTATTCAAACTTTGGAAAACAAACAGAACTAGAATTATTTTAGAGTTCTTGGTTCTTTTTCTATGTTAGAGGCACTATGTTTTCTTTTCCAGGTTAGTCCAGAAGTTGATTTAGCCTAGTAAATGTTCTCAACCAGTAGCTACTTGGAAAAACTCAGTAAACAGTATGTGAAACAATGTCGACCTAAAGTATATTTCCACATGTTTTTCTTTTTAGCTCTTGGTTATCTGAGTATTGTTTTCCACACTGTGTGACTGTGGCTGGGCCGTTTTGATTAATATCCACCAATGATGAATGAGTATAATTTCTTCTTCAACCTATTTATAATTTGGCTTCCACAACATTCTTTCTCTTTTGTAGAGAGCTCTAGAATTAAACTAAGCATTGCATAGGGGAGAAAAGGATCTTGTTGTTTGTTTTCAGCATGCTGCCAAGTTATTTTGAGTACAAGTCCAAGTATAAGCCTTTCAAACCTCTCAAAAACCATTTCACACTTGGGATCAACATGCCACTTTTCTAATGCTGAAGTCTCACATGGTTATAAAGGGCTCAAGGCTGGTTCTTGTGTAATAGTACCAGCAACTGGTGATATCTAAACCTAGGTCCTGCATCCATACTTCAAATATTGCATATACCTTAGTTAATTAGCTTTGACATTGTAAATACGCCTGTTTTTGTTAATGAGAATACTTTTTTTTTGGTGGCAGAGGGATCCTGTGCTCTGTTGTGGACTTCTCAAGGGAAATCTTTAGAAGGTTATTTGAGTATCTGAAAATATTTGCACCAAATGGTAAAAAGCAATTAAGGTTTTCTAACAAGTTGTGTCATCCATTATACAAGCATCACTGTTTAATTTTGCATCATCTTTTCCTCTGCCAGTTTTGTTTTTCTTCCTCAGAAATGTCCAGTCTGGTTTCAATAAATAAAAAAACCAGCAGTGGGAGGGAAGGGGGAGGAGTGTGGAATAAATCAGGTCTCTCCTTTGGGTGCTCTCTGATAGATGGTACAGATTCATTTATTTGTAAGGAATGGTGGCTGATGGTGAAAAACAAGAGCATGTCTCAGAAAAAATTGCATGCAGTGGGTCATTGATGTATTCTTTGTGCACAGCCATTTGATTACAGTTGTTCCTGTAATAGAGTATAATAAGAGAGAGAACCCAATTAACAGTCCACCAGGAACAGGGATGATGGTCTTTGTGTACTGCTGGGGTGAACATATATCAGGATATAGTTAGGCTGCAGGCTACTGCATTTACTGAATATTTTCCCTTGTTGGCAAGAAATGCTGGGTTTTTTTCTTTGAAGGAGAGGAAACAACATTAAATCCAAAAGAAAGTATGACTGAAGGTTGCTAAATGCAGCAGATGATCGACAGCTCAATTCAGTCTAGATTCGCATGACAATTACTTAACAATTGCAGATTTTTTTACCTAAGCCCCAAATGTCTATAGAAAGCAAGCAAGCATGCTACAAATAAAAATAAAATTAAAAAAAGGAAAGCCAAAAGCCCAACCAAAACAAAAAACTTGACAGTAACCTGGGACGACTCAGTTCTCTTGTTTCCAGATGCCCTTCAAGTCAGAACCTTCTAGTAAGAATAATAAATTCTTTTCTATAAGGATATATTTATGTACTTACCTGATCTGGGGTCTCAATATAGTTAGCACACACAAATGCAGCATTATAATGTTTATCTACTTTTCTACAGATATTTTTCAATCAAGATTGTATTTGCTAAGCAAGAATTTATTCAGACCATCATTTTCTTAAAATAACTCATTTTATTTCAAGAGAGATGGGTAGGCCTCGGTGTGACTAAAGTACTTTTCAGCATGGAGTTGAGCTGTGTGTTTGAAAACAGTCATGCTGGTGATTATTTAGGAATGTCATGCAACTGTATTTCAAGAAGTAGGACAGTATGTCTTGTTACTGAGAAAACAGCAGCAAGGTATGTATGTTCTGGGCTGTCTCTCTGCTACTTGTTACTTGTCAGAGATGTGCAACTTCATATCTAGCATAATTAGGCAAGGTAAAAACAATTAGTCCTGGCACTCAAACCAGTTTTGGCAGCTTGTGGCCTTCCCACTAACAGATTTCAGTAAGTTTGTATGATGTTCTTGCTGGTGGCAGCATTGTCGAGGCTATAAATCAGGACTTGGTTTCCTTTGTTTGGTTCATGTTAGGCTGAGCTGTTCAACAAGGAATAGACAATTCTGCTGTCTTGAGCAGGACCTCAGTGTACACTGTGAAAGTACACATATAGCTGAGACAGCATTTCTCAAACCACTGCCTCTTTCATCCTTGTTAGCTGTAGGGATTCACACCTTCACAAAGGGGGAAGCCTAAAATACTTAATTTGGATATAAAGAGGCTGGTAAAGAAGAATCATTCTTGCCCCATTTCACTTTAGAAATGCAGTCAAGCCTGATCCTCTCCCCCACTCAGAACTACACCAAAATCCTGCTGTAGAATTGGGAATTGAACCTTGAATTAACTAGAAACTTATCCTTCCCCTTGCATCTTCAGTTTGCTGATTTTGCACTCTGTGCCATTGTTCTCTGATTAAACTCAAGCTTAGCCTTATCTTAGAAAAATACAGGTATAATACTCTATAATAATAATAAGGCTCTAAGTTGAAAGTGTAAATTTTGAAATGCCAAAATAAAGCTGCTTCTCCAATGTTGATAGTTTGACAAAGCTGTAAGCAAATGAAAACTGCATCTTATACTAGGAAATGTTGGTGAATTATAGTTGTGGTAACTACATACTGCATTGTATGTGGTCACTTGTAAGAATACCAGTGGGGATTCTATAACACTTCTTTAATGGGATTAAAGAACAAATATACAATGATCTCTTTTCATGGTGATAGAAAAATCCTGCTGGTTTCATGGATTATGCCCATGGAGTCCATGCACGGACTAAACCACCGGAAATGGTGATCTCATCCTTTTCTCATTTTCATGACTTCTGTTACCTACACCCATGTCTGATGTAGCATCCTTCTGACCCTTGCCTGAGGTTCATTCTCTTTGCCATGCCCTGGAGTTTTTTGGCACTGTTCAACCTGAGCTTTAGTTAGGATTATTTTCTTGGTTTAGGCAGTAAATTTCCCTTTGTTAAATCCTGAGCACTTTGGCACTCAGTCATTTTGGTGTAATTTGTTCATGTTCACGTGGTTTTACTCCATGGGAAGTTAAAAGATGCTCTGCCAATTACCCTCTGGAATTGTGTCCAATAAACCACCTTTCCCACTGGGACCTCTAGTACAGCCACATCCAGGGGACACTAGATTTCTTCAGTTTTATTGCTCTTTTGTAAAACCATTTTGTTTCTGCAGGTAGAGCTCTCATTTGGGCTGCAGAAGTATTGCTTATTTTGTCCTTTTTGCTAAGTATCTTTCAAAAGCATAGTATTTTGCAATATGCAAGATACTGCTACTTTCATGCAATGGAGCTTCTCCTGGTTTAGACAGACTTATAAAAGCACTATAGGACTTTTTTAGAGCTCAGACCTATGTTGGATCTGGTTCTTTTACATGAGCCTAAAAGTGAGCCACGGGTGACCTTCCTGTGGGATTTGACAGCTTTGCAGGTTCCCTCCAAAGCACATAACTTTGTACAAATACTAAAAAGAGTTGCCTTGGTAACTAAACCTCTGAGCCTTCATTTAGTTTCAGAGGAGCAGAAGGTCATATGCAGAGCTCTGTGTCAGGTACTAACGATGGGGGGAGAGTTTGTAAGGCAAAGGTACTTTGGCTTTTAAATGTCAGGAAAATTGTAAGCCATATGAAAAGCAACTGATAAATTTCTGTGTTGAAGACAATTGCTGAAGCAAGTGCTTTGCTTTCATGAGAGGAGTCAGTTTGCCAGGAAACTACCCTGTCTTCACCTGTTGAATCATGCTATTACCACAGATGACATTATCATCAGTGTGGGCATGGGGACATGTCCTGGTGTTCCTAAGAGCACATGTAAGAGACACACAGCCTTGGACATCACAACCCAGTGTAGCTCTGGGGAATTATATTGAGATCAGGGAACAGTCACAAAAATTGGACCAGGCTTTGACTGGTCTAAATACTGCTGCTCCAAAAAATGTGCTAAACCTACCCCACAGTTCATCATGGAGAGGTATAAACTCACTTCCATAAACTGTTTTCCTGTCTTCTAGTGATTTTGTGTGTCTGATAGCAAGTGAGATTTTAAAATCCTGCTCAATTAAACACTGGGCTTAAATGCTGGGCATACTGTTACTCCATAGAGCAAATACAGAGCCCATGCCAAGAGGAGCCCTGATGGCTGACTGAGGTGCAGGTGGTTGGCTCTGTGCTGGTGGTGTGATGAAGTGGGAATCTCCTCCTTGTTATGGCATGGCATCCTGCTTGCAGCTGCCTCTCTAGGCAGAGAAGCAGCAACCAAACGTGGCAGTGGAAAGCACGACCGTCTGAGGTTGGTTGAGAGCCACATAGCAGCATTCTGCCAGCAGTGAAAAGCCCAGCTCTCTGCCATTTGACTTTAGGCAGTTTTATGGTCTGCTCTACCCTGTATTGTTCTCAGAGGAGAATTAGTAAGAAGGTATTTAGAGGCCATAACTAAGATGTATACGCTCAGGTAAATCAGTAAACATTGCAGCAGAAGGGGGAGAGTGTCTCAAAAGTGGCTTCTCAGTCTGCTGACTTGCATTTCCCTGTCTAATTGAAGTAGAGCTTTGCTCTTGAACTATTGTTTTATTGCTATTCAAAATCCAGAGAGCTTATGTGTGCCTCCTTGCCCAGACCGGAGAAACAGAGGAAAGGACAGACTAACTTGCAGCCATTTGTGTATTAGTATACATAGGTTTAACTTGGCTATCAACCTGGTATCACTGTAGCCCTCAGCTCTTTGCCTCTGGTTCCTTGCCATGTCTGTTGTCCTGCTTAAAAACAAAGGTGAGGGTGGTTGCAATTTAACCTGTTCATCTGACATAATTTCTAATGAGTCATTTCCTTTCCTTTAATCTGTATAAACACAGATTTTGGAGAAGGCAAGCAATTCATGCTCGACAAAGTCTTCAACAAATAGGATGTTGCTCACCACCTATCGATTCTGTCACCATTACATCATGGGTTGATGGAGATTGTTGAATCTGGGAAGAAAATTATATTAAAAATGTTTTATTATGAAATTGACAGTTTTCTAGGTCATGTTAACCCTGAGGGCTAAATGATGAGATGGGAAAAGATTTTGATGACAGAACATGCACAGAGGATATATTAGTGCAAACTCTTTTACAGGTGACTGCATATTCATTCTCCTGACACTGGCTCTTGACTCAGCTGTGACATTTAAAATAGAGAGCTGGAAAATCCTGGGACAGATTGGCAGTATGGCACTTTAGATATGGTACCAAGAGGATTAAAAGGAGTCAATTTGTTGTCGTGTTACTCTTGTGTTAGATATAATTAGAAGAAGGGAGGATCAAGTGTTCCTACTTGCTCAGAGCCCTGGTTTACTGCCCTACCAGCTGCTCTGCCTTCCTTCTTTCTTGATGCAACCATGATTGAAGAAGTAAATTTCCCCCACAGAGAGTATGTGTAGGTTGTCTGCTGTAGTCATGAGGATCAGGGGAAGCTCTGCTGGGTCTCAGTTGTTGTGTATCTGGAATCAAAAAGCCTTTTGTAATTCCTTCTCTCCCGCTGTGGCTTCAAGTAGTTTTGTGCAAATCCATGACATTCCTGACTGTCTTTGCAGCTCAGGACAATCCTGCCTGTCAGAGCAGGTTATGCCTTTTCCTTTACAATCACTGTGTGATTGCTCTCAGGAACCCTACACACAAACCCCTTCTTGGCATGGACCACATATGGCTTTGAGGAACTTACTGCATTTGAATGGACATGGGGTGGGATGTGAAAATTGACAGTCTGGATACTTTCACCAAGTCTTAGTAACCTCATAATGCAGACAAAAGAATGAGAAAGAGCCTCAGAGCAACCTTTATGTTCGCTTAACTGGGAAATGAAAAACCTGTTTGTACAGGGCAGCGCTTCAGCTCCTCAAGGTTTACAAAACCTCTGCACATCTTGTAATCAGGGTGAGGCTAAGTGGGAGACCTGTAAGTAGCATCTGCCTGGAAGTGATAATTATTTATAATTCCTTTGGTGCTGTTGTCAAAACAGTTATTAGGCAGCTATTGTACAGAAGGGCCACTTTCTGCCACTTTAACACCTTGAACTATGTGCAGTGCTGGAGTGCTTGGGGCATGAGAGACTTCCAGAAGTCCAGTTTGATGCCTTATTATTTCTTGTAAGTTCAGCTTTGGAGGTCCTAGATAAATGTATTAAATTCTGACTACCATTTTCTTTTATTTGTAAAAATAAGGAATGCGAGACCACAGTCTGCCTGGCTCTCAAAAAGTTATAGCAGAACTATTTCAGTTCATAATCACAAGGTTGTTTTATTCCCTTCTCATTTTTTAACAGGACAAGCTCATATAGCACAAAATTATACTTGGAAAGCATTTTAATTCAGCTTGATTGGAGTATCATGAAGAATTTACACTTATATATGTAGACAGAGCTGGAAACAAGAATTATCCAGTAGCATTATCTTTTAATATCTGTTTTTGGCTTTGTCCTGAATTCATTTTCTTAGAATAATATCTAAAGTTCTTATGTGAAATATGAAGAAAGCATCACTGATGGTTCAGTTAGGAAAGGGATAAGTAAATTCAGTTTTATGGAAACTTTGTTAGATGGGTTTGGTTAGTGTCAAATCAATATTTTGTTTGTGTTTTAGCTAGAAATAATTAAACAGGACTGAAAGCTAACAAGTTACCATTGGATTAAAGTGAATCACTGGCAAAATAAAACAAACTGAACAAACCAACAATGTAACTGTTAAGTGTCTTGATTATCTCAGGATATCTCCAGATAATAATTTATTCATCTTCTCAAGTTTTCTGCTCTTCAGAGCTGAAAACTTTTAGAGAGGGCAGCAATTTAGGCTGAACGCTCATGGCAAGGGAAAGGAACTTGTCAGAACTGAAACCTTTTTTTCTACGGGTTGCATTTGAAAAGACTTTTTTATGTGGCTTATGAAGTATGTATACAGTTGGGAACATTGCATTTCTATTGTGTTTCAGTATGTTTGTAGTAATTTGGTTTCTTTCTCTCTTCAGATAACTCTACATCTGACATATGAAATTTAGGCAGTCTTTTAAGACTTTTGGGCTAAATACTGGATTCTAGAAACTACAAGGTAGGATCTGTCTTCTAGTGCTTTTGGGTGCATTTACATTGTCTCATAAAACAAACACTATCTGCGTGTTCAGCTATAATTACACCTTCAGTTTGGATTTTCACTGGTCGGATATATTATTTTGATGTTATAAAGAGGAGCTGCAAAGATTAATTTCTTTCCACCTCTTGCATCTCACTCAGAGATCCATTTTTTATTATTTACCTAGCACAGTCTTCAGGTTATTTGGTAATGCAGCTGCTGGTGTTTTTTCCATGAAACCAATTGTCTTCTGAAGGGAAGTGCCAGGAAGGGCCCTTGCTGGGTTTTTTGTAATGGCAGTTTTCTTGTGAAAATAGCAGCACACTTATACTCAGGTTCATAAATGTTTGCTAGTCAGAGCTTTATGCTCTACAGTCATTTGTAAATTAAAAATAACAGCAATCCAGGCCAGGCAAAGCTCCCCATAAGTAGTGAGTAGAGGTCATTCGTGTAATGATACTACTTTGAAATGGATGCTGCTGAAAAATGCATGGTGTGTAACTAGCTGCTATTTCCAAATGTCATAGAATTCATTGCCTTTAGAGTGGGCCAGCAAAGCTTAGATCAGATTAGCTTTAAATTTATTATGGCTTGTTTTTATGCTATATCCAGGCTTAGAACTGGAGAGACAGAATGGATTTTAAGTCTGTAAGTCGGTTTTCTATTAACAGTCTTGCAAGATTTTTTAATGATCTGGGTAAATCGTGTACTACATTTGCATATTTTTCAACCTGTATGTTTTAGTAAGTCTTATTTTTCTTGATAGATTAATTAACTGCAGTAATGTGGGCACTAAATTTCTCCTAAAATGAATTGATTTACCTTTTTGTGGCATGTCAAGAAATGAGCCAGATCTAGAAGAGGGGGTGCATATATAAAGTAGTTTCTTTGATGGTGTGTATAGCACGGAAAGTCTCCCACGATTAACATTAAGCAGAGATGTTCCACTATCTCTTTGCATTGGCATTCTCAAAAAACTGGTAAGAAGTAACAGTGGTGTGTATTTTTAGACAGACACAGATACAAGTGCATGCAATAAACTAAAATGCATTTTTACTGGTCTTTCTTACTGATTTGTCAGATTCAAAGAGATTTCCAATAGCTACATAAGGCAAACTGAGCAAAGTGTTCATCTTAGTTTATCAGTACTGGAAGACAATGTTATGTGTGGGCTTGGACACTGTACTATTTCCTGGATAAAGGTTTTTATTAAATAAAAGGGGTTTCTGAGTTCTGTTTCCCCTTGGGGGACTGCAGGAGAGAGGCAAAGTCTTTCTAAATCTGTTTTGTGCTCAGCTGGGGGATTGCAAATTGCTGCCTGGCTGCATTGGGCCTGCCTCAGCAGAGCATGAGGAGCTACTCCTTTGCTTCCCTTCATTCCTTCATCTTGTTGAGTCATTTCTGCCTATATTGAAGAAGAAATGAAAAATCCTAGTTTACAGGAGGATTCTTTTGACCTTATGTAAGGCTTATTTGGAGAATAACTTTCTGAGTGGAAAACTTACTTGGTGATCTATCAATTTCTGATCTTCCTTAGCAATTTCTCATCATATTGTTTGAAGAGACTTTATTTTTGGTTCAGAATAGACCTAATCTGATGTTTGGATTGGATAACTAGTGTAGGAATAGAATCTTTCATTTAGATTGAAAGTGCATTAGTATTTTATGGGTGATTAGGTCCCCTATTTAAATAAAAGAAGGCTCCAAACTGTGGAATGGGCTTTGACTCCTGCTGCTCCCCTCAGACTGACTCTGGCCAAATCAGCAAGAAGGGTGGCTTTTATTGTGAAGCATGGCACAAATGGCTTCTTTGACCCAGTGTGTGAAGTGGCCTCCCAAACATACATAATTTTGACAATTTAATGCTTATTCATAGCATGCTGCACTTTTTTAGTCTTGCTTAGGATCAGGGTGCCAATTTGCAAGCACACAAAGCATTTTTGTTTAAGGTGATAGAGCAGAAAAAGGGATAGGAAGGAAAACTGGAAGATAAAATGTCATCTTCTCTGCATGGACAGACTACAGGAGTAAAATCTCATTCTCCTGACTCCCAGCCCTGTGTTTTGCCTCAAGACCTACTCTGCTGAAATTGGCTCCCTTGAGATACTCCAGATGTCATAAATTTCAGGTATGACCAACTTTCTGCTTATCAACTTCCTCCTTTCTTGGGCTGGCCAAGGCACATAGGCTGTAGGTTAATTGCTTCCTCTCCCATAGTGAGAAATGCACAGCTTCCCAAATCAAGCAGTTTCAGCAGCTCCCTAGATACTCCTTCTAGTCCAATATCAATGTCACTGACTCGGTCTTTTCTGCTCATTCTCTAACTCTCCAGTCCAATATCAATGTCACTGACTCTAGGTCTTTTCTGCTCATTCTCTAACTCTCTTTAATCATACAGGGCAGTGTGAGGCAGCATTCAGCTTTTTGATTTCTTGTTACCCTTTCCTGATTGATTTGGATATTTTGAAATTATCCAGAGACCTCAAATGTTTTGATGACTCAGAGTAAGACACGCAATTAAGTGTAACAAACCTGTTCCTGTGACAGAGGACCTTTTAGTTTTTCCAGCCAGGAACTGTAACTCAAGCAGCACAACAAATTAATATCTCATTGATGGCTTCTCTGGTCTTGGGGCATTTTAACTAAAAGCACATCAACAGGAAAACAAGTATGTGTTCATCGAACAGCATAGAGATTGCAGAGTTGATGTTGGAGGCTGGTAATTGAAACAAACACTGAAGTACAGTCATCCACTCCTGGGACGAATGTGTATGAGAAGGAAACTCAAGTAGCCTTACTCTAACGTTAGGACATTTTAGATGACATTGGAAAAAGGCAGTAGAAGGCTGCAGGAAGCATGTAGAAATGGTACTGCTCAGCACCCTCCCCATGGCAGGAATGGGGCACAAGAGAAATGTTAGTGTTACTTCTTCCCAAGTAATGGGAGAGATGCCCTTGTGTTTGAGGTCTGATGAGTTTTGGTTGAATGCAGTGTTGGCATCTGTGAATTCTGACTCTTGGGATAGTTCAGTAGCTGAGGTACTTTGGGGTTGAAAGATGTTCAGCTCCAGGACAGAGTAGCTCTTCAACCACTCAGATTCTACAAAAGAGCTGCCAGTCCTGGAAAAGACTTGTTCCAGGTTTGAAGATCAAAATGTTTTGATGTTTTCTCATTTTAGAGAGTTTGTCGGTGTCAGTACTGATAATTGCCTATTAGAGATGGGGACTCTCTGAGCTTTAAGGGACAGTTCTTCCTGGGATCCTTCTGGTTGTTTCCTGTAGTTCTGTGGGGACTCTCTGAGCTTCAAGGGACAGTTCTTCCTGTGATCCTTCTGGTTGTTTCCTGTAGTTCTTCAGTATGCTGTCCAGTTTTCCTTTCTGTTTCATGGATTATAGGCTCCATGGGAATTATTTTCTTTTAGAAATAATGCATGTTGCTATTTAGAGGTGAAACATTTCCCCTTTCCAAACCCAAACTTCTTTGATCTTTCAGTTTTGTGAAGAACTGAGAGCTGGCCATTTTGCCAGCATTTGGCTCTTGAAAAACTAATGTCTTCAGTCCCTTTATACTGTCTGACAAAACATGTAACAAATCAGGAGTGCAAGCACGTCCACATTCTCCCCCATTAGTGGATGATGAATAAGGTGTCAGGTGAGTTTGTTTGCTTGGAAAGCAAAATGAAGGAAAGCAGCCCTATAAAAGTAGACAATCCTTCAGGTGGAAGACAGTTCCCGAAGGAGCACAAAGCTGTCATTAATTCTTTGCAAAATATAATTTATGTGAGTTAGATTTCTGGGGAAAAAATCTATGAACAAATTCTCTTGTTTATTTTGGTCTTCCCTTCATCACAAGGCCTACTGTATTTCTACTATAAGCAAACTTTATGAAATTTACTGTGTCTCAGTCCATAGAAACTATTTGGTAGGAGGAAGAGATCAAGGAAGTATTTAATATGGTGCAACGAGAGGCTTGCTAATGCAGGGATTTTCTTCTCCTAAAGCCAGATTCAAATAACTTTCATATTAGAATCAGAGCTGACCTATCTCTTCATGCAGAAAACAAAACCTTGAGCTCTCTGTAGCTTAAACTTATAGAGGGTTATATGGTCTGGCTGGTTTGCTGTATTATCCTATATTATATAATATTT
>NW_008680813.1:0-480 GCF_000695815.1 Acanthisitta chloris
CAGATGCTGCCACTACTTCATGAAAATGATTCTTTTTACTTATAGTGGTTACAGGGAAGAATAGCAACTCTATGATCATAGGAGGCTGCCACTGCCAACAGGCACATGCTATGGAAAAGTAGGACAGATTCCACACTATGGGAAGCCTAAGGGACACAAAGTTGTCAGATTTGTTGAAGAAAGATCCATGGAGGCAAGAGTAGAGGAAGAATCAAATGAGCTGGTCCTTGGGCAGCAGTAGCACCACAAGTGAGGTCCTCACCACCCCCTGAGCATTCCAATGCTGTGGAGAACCACTGGTCCATACAGGAGTGTGCAGGAGAGCTGAGCCCAGTTCCAGGCTGCCAGATCAGCTCATGGACTGACAGACAGTAAGTGTTCAGATTTCCATACTGTTAGTGAAAATTGATATTTTTATTTGAAGATGCTGGTATTAAGCTAACTCTGTGAATACCTGACACTGGAACTGTCTATAATATG
>NW_008680814.1:0-11420 GCF_000695815.1 Acanthisitta chloris
TGTTTGGGCACTCAGTCATTTATCACATGCTGGTTGGACACAGTCCCTCTCCTCACTCACATGCTTGTCTCTGGCTTTCACCAACCTATTTCTTCACTGTCACCATGAGTATGCCACTGCAGAGATCTTGTGGGCACAGTCCCTTTCTCCCTAGAAGTTTTCACCTGTCCAGAAGCACAGAAATCAGGAAAAGCAGACAGATATGCAACCTTTTACTCTGGCAGCTCATCTAAAAAAACTCCTCCACAGTATATTTAGTAAAATGTGGCCAAAAAGTGAAACAAATGTTCTTTGTGTCATAGAGTATCTATCTAATCCTGTGTGGTCATAAAAATACAGTATATTTTGTGGATCCCATGGCATACCTGACACTAGTCTATTTTACATGTCTGCGTAAAATGAGACATATGACTGTAGAATAATGCAAGATTTATTTACCCTTCTTTTTAGTATAAGATTTTTGTGCATAACTTTTACCCTCCAGACCATTGAAGTATGTCTTTAAGATGAGAAATGTCGGATAAATTCTTCCCTAACAAAGGATACCTCTTCATTTTACATTTTATAGTATTACAAAATTTACACATTCATTTCAAAGGAAACCTAGAGTCGAGCCAGTAAGAAAATCTGGTCAAACTGAGGTGAGTGGGGTGTACAGGGAACCAAGCAAGACACCCAGCAACTCACTGGAGCTGCCCCTGACTGGAAACTTTCCTTACCTAAGGGTATCTTGAAATGTTTAGTTGGTGCAATTGTATCTGTCAACCTAAGCAGATAGAGACACAGAGTGGGAGGATCAAGAGAGACATATAGTTGGGTAGATAAAGGGACATAGTCAATGTTGATTACTCCTGATGTAGATGTGAAGCACATTTACTAAAGTCAGCATGATCTCTTGTGTGACTCCTGGGGAGGTGAGAGCACAATGAGACCATTAAAATATTTTTAAAAGTCTCTATAGCTGTTATTGCACCAATTAACATTCTCAAATGCAGTATTTCTCTTCATGTAGCTACAACTTCTGCTATCTGGTGAACTGATCAACTGTCAATTTAAACTCCAGCCACTCAATTATACTTTCCATAAACAGGGCAGTGAAAGCATTATCTTTAATATGTAAAACCCCAAAATAATTTTGCATTTATTAACAGAATTGGAGAAAAGTTTATCATAATGCTAATAGTAAGATGTACATGATTAGTGACAGCCTGAGAGACAGATTTTTTTTGTCCTGTATGTACATGAAATTATTTGAGAAAATTCAATATATGCATGTCCAAAATGTGCATATTTCACTGGCACACTAGTAGCTTTTAGCACACTACTAGCTTGTGAAGGCCTGGATTCTGCAAACACATTTGTGCTTTATTTTACTTATGTAAATAACACCGCTAACCACAAACAACATAAACATACAAATACACTGTTTTTAAACATGCTGATATTGCATCTAGTGTAACACAGATACAAGACTGACATAAATATCACTTAGCTTATTGTACTAGCTGGAATAGTAATATAATTGGAGTCAATAATAGCTTGTACTTCGTTATGTATATGTATATAGATGTATATAGATCAACTAATAAATTAACACTGGAAAAACTGTTGTAATCAAAAACATGCAATAAATTATGTTATTTTTAATACTGTAATCATAATGGGAAAATCCAGGACAGCATATTATTTTCTTCTAATTGCATTTCCTAAGTGCAAGAGTTGTAACAAAACAACAGATGCTAGGCATCGCTAGAGATGTGAATCTTAGATTTGTTTTTATAACTGCTCTGACATTTAGGCTGTGGGCTTTAAGAGGAGATTTTAAGGCAAATGTTTTCATCATCATCTGACTCATTTTTGCCTGAAGGAAATACCAATTTAAAAAAAAAAAGTATAAATAAGGAACAGCAGAGGATTATTGTTAGTCAAAATTTCCTCCGGTGATTCTGCTTTGTTTATCATGAAATGTCTGAACACTAACTTTCACTAAGCATTACACACTTTCTTACACTCACACACTACATTTATCTTGATTTGTGTTTGTGGCTGTACACAAAGGTTCACACAGTCCTTATACATCATTTCACTTGTCTAATATTGCCCTTATGGGGAAATTACACGCTCACTGGAAGACAGTAGCAACTAATAGAAGAAGCCAGCAAAGAAGACATGTGTAAAAAATTCTCCAGCAAATCACAAGCAAAATGTCATTGAGTTTAATTACTTTCCCCAGCAATATAATCACATGATGGTGCCTGCATGTAGTGATGAATATAGCATGTGATTAGCACTGAATGTAAAGGCATGCACTGCCAAGGGGAAAGTGCCTGTCTTCTATAATAAATTGACTACTAGATGTGAGAGATACCATAGAGCCTATGTTCTGAAGGCCCCAAACAAGGATCAGAATCAGCCTTTCCTTACAGGTTACACTTTGATTTTTTTAACAATTGCCTGTGCTGGAACTTCAATAACTCACTTTCTTATATCTATACCTTTCACTGGAGCGTAACAAAAGTATTCATCTTCTTTATCTGAAGTTGCCAGATCACTTTACCAAAGGATATGAAGTATAAAAGTTTCTTTGAAGTTAGATTTTAAGTGATAATGATTTCATACTCAGTGTTATCCATTTATCACTATTTTATATATATAACATTTATAACTGTGTTGTGTAAATCAGCTCTGGATGGGAAAAATATTTGTACACCCTCACAAATGTGCAAGCTGAAAGTTAGAAATTCTTCAGTTTTTAGAGAAATAAAGATCTGAAATGGTCTTTCTGTAGAAACTGGTCAGAGGTCTGTCCAAATCTAGCTCACTGATTGAGCCCATCAGTTTGCGTATGACCAGGTGCTCATACATTCCTCACTGACTGTGGCATGAACATGGTTTGAGTCTTCAGATCTCTGCGGTGTGAACATAATCATTCAAGAGGTACAAAATACAGTGTTTCAGATGAAGAAACAGCTTCATTAGTGATCCACAGGGAGTCTTTAAGCAGAGAAACGGATGTGATTACTAATAGATCCGCTGTATTTCATTTTCAAATTAATGCCAGTGTTTTCTTAAGCATTTTGAAACAAGAAAATGCTAAAAAGAAGGCTTTCTTGGAGTTTTGAGTAAACAGGCCACAGAGTAGTTTCTAAAGAGCACAATAAAGTCTACACATACACCAGGTACAGGTTCAGAGATTAAAGGATTAGGATGTCATGACAGACTTGATACTTTGATTTATTGCTGTATAGTGCAAAGCTGACAGTCCAAGAACAGAAACTGCTTACTACAGGGTTATGTTGGATAATATTTAGTGTGAAGTGGAAATAGGTAACTGGTGTACAGTAATGCTAGGGTTTAAAATCTGGTTTAGAGTTCGAGGTACTACAGGCTACATTCTGCAAAGCCAGAAGAACTGCAGTAAAAGTCAACAATTATGAGAGTACTTACATTATGTACATGTCTTATACTGAATAAAGTGACTGGCATATGTGGAGGAAGAACAGCTAGAGGTACAGGATTTGTGTTTAATTGTTTGGTAGAAAGAGGTACCTGCACTGAGATTGAGTGGGGCTGGGTTAAGGTTTGCAAGAGCACAGATAATTTTTTTCCTGGAAAGAAGGCCTATCTTTAAAAATAGACCTGCTAGGTTTACCCACACCAGCTTGAAATGATTTCCTCCTACTGGATTCCTGTTTTGTCTTAATCGTGTGGTCTTTCAGGATCCTGCAACAAGCGTAGATCTTCTGCCTTTGTTCCATTTTCAGTAGATTTGAGAGGGCAGATGTACACGTGTTCTAGTTTGGGTCAATGTTTAGTAAGATTTTGAAACAATTGTCCCAGCTGATCCTATTTACCATGCTTCAGCTCAGTGTCAAGCTGCCACAGGCTGCCTGAACTATATTCCTCTGTGAAAAATCTACATAGCAGATATGCTCCAGGAGCTCACCCTATGCACTCTGACTGCAAATGGACATTCAGTCCTTGGAGCCAGGCTAGAGCTACTCCACAAAACAAAATAAAACAAAACAGATTGATGCATATATACTGTGGATGTCATTTTTTTAGCACAAGTTATTTTACTGTACAAAACTGCTCCCTTTTATTTGCACTGCTACACAGGTTATACAGTGAGGGTCAGACAGATGGAGTCACACTGGATCAGGGATGCCCTATCTTTTCCTTGGCAATCCCAGGGGTACCAGCTGAATTAAAGTAACTAGAGAGTCAGTTGCATGAAAATGGAGTGAAAAGACCTCTGTCCATCCTGTGGAAGTAACTCCATGTGAAGGACACTTGAATTGAGAGGGTGATGGGATGGACATTTCAGAAGATATCTGGTTGTACGTCGGGAAGATATTTTGGGGGTGCAAAGAACCTCTATTAGTAGCTAGGATACAAGATTTTGAGTAATGACTGAGTTTCACTGGGCAAAAGGAGTTTGGAATGTTTAGATTTTGTAAATTGGTACATGGGAGGTCAGATGCTAGGGCACACCATTGAGAAGGACATCATATATCTGATAGGTTGAGTGACAAATTATTATAAAAACAAAGGAGAGAACATGATACAAGAGGTCTGTGATCTGCAGTAAACTGTATTAAATCACACACCTAGATCCTCAGTGATAAAGACCACACTCTTTAATGTTTAGATTTTGTAAATTGGTACATGGGAGGTCAGATGCTAGGGCACACCATTGAGAAGGACATCATATATCTGATAGGTTGAGTGACAAATTATTATAAAAACAAAGGAGAGAACATGATACAAGAGGTCTGTGATCTGCAGTAAACTGTATTAAATCACACACCTAGATCCTCAGTGATAAAGACCACACTCTTTTCTTTATTCTGTTTAATTAATGTCTGTTTTTTTCCTAAACCCCCACATCTTTCCATCTTCTGTCAGCATGATGTCCTCAAATATGAAAAATCTATTATTTCTTGTAATGGTTAACTAAATGTTGCACAGTTTTTAAGGATGTGTGCACAAAAGTTGCTGCTAGATTGTTAGATAGATGGCTCAGGTGGCATAGACTTCTAAATCTAATTTAAAATTGTTTGAGTTCATCCTCCACATTCTAGAGATATTCTTGGCAAATTTAGCTATTAGCAACATCATACTAGTAAAACCTGGATATGTTCAAACATCTAGTGGAGTATACTTAAGACAAAGAGTAATACCAGAGACTGATAGTTCATTAAACCATTCCATTAAGCCACCCCTGTAGCTCCTCCTGCTACCAGAACCTTGCCATGCAAACCTGGCACACGTGTAAGTAAAATATTGGCCAGTATTCTATCCTGCTTACCTCAAGAGTGACAAGCCAATATATGTAGCTACAATTCTGAGAGTCCATATTGGTGAGAACTTCTCCTTGCCATTAAGATTGAATATGCTGGAATGACTATTTCACATCCTTTGGGAATTTTGACTGTACCTTTCTGCACAGCCTTGCCTTCAGTCTCTTCTCTGGGGGCTTGAAGTAGAATCAAAGCCAGAGAGGCTTATGGACTCCTTGAGATCTTTTCCTTTTGTGTGACCTGCAGGAACTGGACTTCTTAGGTCTTTATTTGTAATTTGGACTAATTTATTTGTTCCACATGAAGACCTTCCAAAAACAGTGCAGAAATTTGTTCAGTATCCACATTGCTGTAAAATAAACAGAAGCTAAATAAGCCAGACTTCATATGTTATCCCTTTCTTCAAATGAAAGACACATTCTGTCTGAATTGATCATATTCAGCATATAAAGTAATAAACATATTAGCTGACTCACACAAACAAGTACTCTAGAAATTAACAAAGGAAATTATCTTTCATGTTCTTTGTGATTTTTTGTTTTCTTCTCTCTTTTAACATGTTTTGTCAGGAATTTAACTATAAAATCAGAAGAAAGTTCTGCATGACATAAGGATGTATAGAGCTCTTTACCTGAAAAAGACCTGGATTAACTTGCAGAGTGAAATCTTGCAGCATTTGTGCAAAATGAATGGAGTTTTACAGTAAATGTCTTTTATGGAGCTGTCGATAGCTGAGGGCAGAGACTCTTTGAACTCTGTCTGAAGAGGTTCAAGAAGGAATCATAACTTTAAATCCCCATTCCTTGCATTTAAGATCTAACCTACAGGCTGGTAATAATAATTGATCTCTGAAAGTTTTTCAGAAATGGTTTAAAAATTAACATTTCTGACATCCATTTATATGAAGAGTGCTTGCAAGATGAGTTTGAGGTCTGATTCTCCGGAGTTGTACAACTTGTTAAAAAACCTCTGAAAACACTTCAGAAATCTGCTGTTCCTTTAAAAAACTTTTCCTTTATTTTAGGATTAAAATACTAATAACACGCATATGCATCCTGCTTATTCTCCTGAAACTTTGAACTGTGAAATTACATGTTTTTAGAAATTGGAAGAGTAACCATATTTACGTAGATTAGAAATATGCCCAGATGGATAAAGAAGTAAAAATTACTGATAGGTATTATAAATAATACTAACAAAAAGCTTATGAATCCTGTAGGAAAAATAAATTAATGCAATCAGTTCTAATGCTCGTTTGGAGCACTGGCAATAAAGAGGTTTTCTTATTCACATTTAAGCACAGTGAGATTTTTTACATATGCTCTCCAGATAATTTTAAATATAAAGCCTCTTTCTTTGTTCATTTGATATTTGCTTGTTTTTTAGTGGTTTACAGCTATGAAAGAGAACTGCATATTTTGCAGAGTAATAAATATCTGAAATAGTGTGATGACAGCAGGGGAAATTATAGTTGGTTTTGGTTTCCATTGTTGAGCATTCTGTGGTGTGATTCTCAAGGTGAGTTCAAACTGCATATAGACATTCTAACCTGCATTTGGTAACAGTTTGTACCTGCTTGCACAGCTGTAAATAACTTCACCAGCACATTTGATAGAGCCGTTCATTTTTTGCTTTTATATGCATATCTTTTGTCTGTCCTTCAAACCAGGATTGTAGTTTGATTCTCTTGATTTTTGAGGACATATTTTTGTAGATATTTCCCACATAAATAATTGGAGGAGTGTGAGAGGTCAGAGAAGGTTAATCCCTCAAAATGAATGTAGTTTTAGAAGTTTCCAGGCTGCTTTGGGGGGCAGTTTGCAGGCATATGGCTATTAATGTTGAAGAGATAGCTGTTAAAGCAAGTGACCTTTAGAGCAGTGAGAGGGGGAATAACAGTGCAGACACATCAAGGTGTATGAATATGCACAGACAAAAGAGTTGGTGCTGCAGATGTCATACCCTCATGCACATTTCAAATGAGTTTTATTTTATACCAGCCCTTGTTCTGTCCCTTAGACAGAGTGACTACAGCTGGAGAGCATTAGATACATTCCTGGAACATGTTTAGTTTCATGTTAAAGAAATCCAGTGACTTGAGACCACTCCACATTATGAACGAACTGTCTTTAAGTAGGTACATTTGGGAGATCCACTGCAAAAGCATGTGATGTATTTGCTTACCTCAAATACATAATAGAACCTGGAAAACTCCCTTGCCTGATCACACTGAAGAGCTAACACAGCTACAACTACAGTACAGTACATGCCCTGCAGTGCTTTACTATATAAACTCATGGCCCCACCAGTTTTCAGTGTAAACCCTCTCCCTCCCCAAGCAAAGTTTAAGGAAAAAAGGTACTTTGTCCAGCTGAGGATCTCATTACCAGCCATATGTGCCAGAGAACATAGAGCAGTTTCATTTGTTCTACTGTTTGCCCTGCACCTTTTAGCCTCCTCAGTCTTGTCGCTTCCCCAAAACCATAAAGAGCATTCTCTTGGAAACTTAGTACCCTCCACCAATACCCTTTTTTTTTTTTTAATGGTGTAATATTTTCTGTGAGGAAAGAATTGCAATAATGAAAGAATTAATGTAATTCTGCATTGCTCAGCATTAAAAAATCACAAGTTAGACCTCTGGAGACTGTATTAAAATTCAGCTGATTAAATAATAATTAGGGGATGGAATGGCAGAGGTGTCACTGATCTTATTATAATTAATTCTGTAGAGTTCATGTTATGAACTTTCCCTTATTGCTCTCAGAGCTAAAAATAAGAAAATCTGGAAATCTCATGCAGTGTTAGATGTTCAAGCAGCTGGGGATTTTACTGGAAAACACCAAATGCCATTACTTTAATTCTTGACTTATGAAAAACTGACTTTTGTGTTGTTGCTAACTACTATAATTGATGAATGTTTTAGTCTATTTCATACAATAATGGTGAAGACACAGAACAATTAACACTATACTTTTAGTGTTTCTCCAGTGTTATCACGCATGGCTTTTAAACCTTCAGTTACTTATGGTATTGAACTATAGATGTAAAATTTCAGGTGCAAGTCAATAACTCCTTTTATTTAGATGAGAAAAATTGCTCTTTTGTTATGAAGCTGATTTATGGTCTTGTAAGGTGTATGAAGAGGGGAAAAAGAGGGCAGTCTCTTGTGGTTAAGGGATGTGAACTATATGAAAAGCAAATCTTGAAAACTTGTTATTGTTGCTACATGAGTCAAAACCAGAGCATGGATGTCTATTTTCAAGCATTTAATAAGAAAGCACAGTAAATAATTTATCTCTAGGAACTATATTTAGTAAAACACTTTACTTTCCATCTTGCCCAGTACTATTCAAAGGCTGAACTATATCTTCACGTAGACATCAATACTTATGCATCACACATGGTGGTCTATCAGGTTGTTTTCTTTCATTAGATTTGACTATTTGATTCCATGGCAACACAGTGTCTATTGAGTTGGTAGAACAGCTCTTCATTCCTGCAAAGAACATGCCTCAGACAATTTATGCTGTGCCCTGTGGACTTATCCTGGAATTACTTGTTGTTGTCCAGACAAATAAATAATATAAATCCCAGTGCAAGATTTCTTTTGTCAAATCAACTGGCATCTTATTCATTGCTCTCCAGTTTCTGTACTAAACAAAGTAAAGTGTTAATTGTTAATACAGTGGGAATAAATTGCTGGTTTAGGATAAGAAATGGGATTCAATATAGATGCAGTTCCTTATTCTCAAGGCTAAATTGGACATAATGAAAACAATGTTTTCTGTTATTATTGTGTAATTATTTTCTCTCAATTTTAGGGCATTTCCAGGACAAAATGGTGGCAAGGAAACACAGTAAAAACACTAAGCTGGTTTGCCACTTTGCTCTTCTAATTCATCTATGGATGCTAACAGCTGGAGTATTATGAAAGATGTTCTTTTGGTAGCCCTTCTACTGCTCTGAACACAGCCTATTTAACATACCATACTTCATTTATTGCATGTTACTGTGTTGTCTTCAATGAGAATCTTCCTGAAAATTTCAATGAATAAATAAATTAGTCTGAGATTTAACATTTAGAAAAAATTCTTATTACTGTATTCTTCCTCATCTAACATGTGAGACCTACATCTTCATTTCTGTATTTATGTGCATACATCTTTTCTTATATGTGAGTGGCAATGAATTCAAAGGCTGATATTGCTACTTCCACTAACTCATTTCTCCAGCAGGACAAATAGGAGAACAAGCAGAAAATTATATAAATTTTTCTACTTCACTCTTGTTAGCATACTAATGATGTGAAGCTGTCAGAGCTACCAGCATTTCAACTTGCTAATGATTTCTTGTACTTGATCTTGGACAAAAGGGATAAGCAGACAAGCTGAAACTCGTTTCCAAGGAGACCACCTTGGAAACATGTAAGAAATATTTAAGTAAGTACGACATGTCTCCAAGAACTGGAGATTTTTTTTTTCCTCACATGGTGACATATAAGCTATGTTGAAGAGGAGCCTGTGTCCTCCAGACTCCATTCTGAAGTTAGAGTCTTGTGAGTTAGTGTGGCTTGCACTGGGAAATAATGAGTTCCCTGGATTCTAGTGATGTGTTTCAGATGGTTATCAGTCACTGGCACTATGCAGTACTATGTTCTCTACATACTTATCTATCTGTCTAACTCTCTGTCTAGCACTCTGTGTATTCATTTTGCTGTTTTTATTTATGTCCACAAGAAAGCATGTAAATTAACTTCTGTGAAACATGTGCTAAGCTATACTGTGCATGAAAATAGAACCAAACTGTAAAGGGATGTTGGAAAAATATTTGGTGATGCTTGAGGAAAACAGACCTTAGGATTATTTTTCCTCAACACAAAATGTTGCATATAAGGAGGTTTTTTAGAGTACTAGAGCCTGCTTTCCTACTCCCATGTTGTCATGAACATCTGTTGTTTCCTGTTAGTTTGCTTTACAGCTGATGTTGCAAAACACATAGTCTATAATGAAGACTGCCTGAACTATTCTTCCTTACAAATGCCTCTTCCAACTTTGCCATTCTCAAGGGACACATAAAGAGAGGGAGAGCAAATTTGCTTCCAGTTGTCCTGTGAATGAAAAGAAATAAATGGTGAAGGACTGATATGCTTAATTCACATTTAAACAACTGTATTTGGACCAGTGAGTTAGTCAACTTTGCAAATCAGATCTCTGTTCTCACAGAGCTTAGTTCATGCAGCAATTCTATTCTAGTTACCTTTCCAATATGTAAATATTTCAAGAAGTAAATAGATGAAGACTGTCTCTACCAGACTTAGAGTTATTTTCATCTGGATACTGAAGACAACTGGAGTTAAACCAACTGCGGTGGTTTAACCGCAGCAAACAACTAAGGATCATGCAGCCACTCACCCACTTCTCACCGGAATTGAAAAAAAAGGTAAAACTCATAGTTTGAGATAAGAACAGTTTATTAATTGAAATAAACTTTTACAAAAAAGAGGTCTGTCCTGCCATGTCTGCAGTGAGAGGACTAGAGAGAATGGTCATAAGCTGAGACAGAGGATATTCAGATTAGATGTGAGGAGAATGTTTTTCACTGTTAGAGTGGTCAGGCACAGGATTAGATTGCCCAGGAAGGTGGTGGAGTCATGATCCCTGGAAATGTTTAAGGGGCATCTGGACCTGACACTGGAGGATATGGTTTGGGGTTTAGGGGCTACAGCAGAGTGGCAGGTTAATGGTTGGACTTGATGATCTTAGAGGTCTCCTCCATCCTTGATGATTCTGTAATCCTATATAATAATAATAATAATGTAAAGAGAGAGAGAATAATAAAACTCAAGAGGCACAAGTGATGCACAGTGTAATTGCACACCACCAGCTGACTGATTTCCAGCCTGTCCCTGAGAAGCAACTGGTGGTTACCAGCCAGTCTTCTCAAACATATACATTGAGTGTGATGTTCTGTGGTATGGGACACCCCTTTGGCCAGCTCAGGTGAGCTGTCCTGGCCATGCTACCTATGGCTTCATGTGCACCTGCTCACTCAGCAAAAACTAAAACATCGGTGCGTTATCATTATTCTCATACTAACTCCAAAACACGGCCCTGAACC
>NW_008680814.1:11471-11720 GCF_000695815.1 Acanthisitta chloris
AACCATGAAAAGGCTCTGACAAGAGAAAAAATCCCAGCCAAACAAAAAACCCACCCCCCCAAAACAAATGAATAACCCCCCCAAGAAAACAATTCCAGAAAATGTCACAGATCAAAGAAAATCTAATTGCAGAAACAGAAAAAAAGACTGTGTTCTGTTTAAGACTATTCATTTCACAGAGAAAAATTCACAAAGCAAACACCTACTTCTTAATTATCACCACTGTATGAGAGGAAGTATCTCCTTTTT
>NW_008680814.1:11756-21713 GCF_000695815.1 Acanthisitta chloris
GAAACAGCATTTAATTTTAATGCCTTCCAAATGTAAGGGCAGATGGGATAGCATTCAAAGATCATTGTGATTAACAGGTGTAAGAGAGTCAATTTTAGCTAAATCTAGAATTAAGCAGTGCCTGTATTAGGCACTTAGTTGGACATGTTTGTTAGGGTTGTCTGGAAAATGGAAGATTAGCTCCACAAAAAAAGCAAACAAGAAAAAGACCTTAAAATTGGGAGTTGCTGGATCTCAACTACTTATGAATAAGAGTTGCAACAGTAAAATAGTGTCTAGAATATCTATGATTTTTCAACAAAGAAAACTACTGACTTTTCCTTATATATCTCTTTGTGTCACAGAGGGATTATAGAAAAGTTTTATCATAGTTCATAATGAGGAAATGCTGCACCATATTTTATCCAGCCAGCATAAATCTTTCTTAGCACTTTTAAACATAATAAGTAAATATGGAAAATACTTTACTAATTATAGGGTCACTGATGGTTTGCAAATGGGTCATGTAAACTTAGATGTCTGTCTTTAGATGTTTATTTATGGGGTAGGTATCTTTTGCTGTGTTCCCTATGTTTAATGGACATCAAAGGCTTTATTTAGCTGCTCACCTACGTGTTTTTCACTACAGCTGAAGAAGTCTTGCCCTTCAGCTACAGCTCTAGAAGGGCAGATGTCTCCCATTGATTGTGTCCTGACTGCCAGTGCACTAGAAATGTCTCATATACCCTTTAGATAACCCTGGATCTTGAAGCCATGGAGTGTATGGAGCTATTCACCTGAGCAGCCACTTGGGAACAGGATTCAGTTATTTAAGCATAGGAAACATTTGAAATGCCCTACAACAATATATCATAAATTTGCACAGGGCTGACATTTGTCATACATGAACTGTAGAAAAATAACTGCTTCCTAGACCAGCCATGAGAGGCCAATTTGAACAGTGTAAGTTATTTAAAATGGTATCTAAACACCCAAATCCTTCTCTAGGTCATGTGAATAGCTCTCCTTGCTCCCCTAAATGTTTTGCCTGAATCCCATTTGACTATTACAAGAATTGGACAACAACTCAAATGTGCTCTTGATTTAAAACTGAATCCCTCCTTTAATGCTGAATCTGACTTTAAGACATACAGCAAGAGTTGCTAAGATACTAATGATCATTCTTTAGCTTGTATTGCTTTGCAGGAAGGCTTTGGTACTGAGGAAAAATTGTCTATTTATTTCTTTTTAATATTTTGAAAGAGTTTTTAAAAAAGAAAAAAAATGTTTTCTAAAGCCTAAAATAAACATAAGTGATTTGGAACATCAATTTAGAGTAGAAAAGTTCAAATGAAAAGTAGGAATTGTTCATGAACTCCAAAAACACAGCTCCAAAACAATAAGAAACTTATGCTGACTAGTGGTCCAAAGCTTAGTTGATGATGATAAAATAACAAAAACAACAACAACAATAGTATGTTTGAAAGGTTAAGGAAATGGCAAATGCTGCTAGTTACAATTTAAAACGTGTATGACTGACAGGGGAAGCTAGGAGAGCCAACTTGTTGAAGTAGTGAATAGGGTGAAGGCTCTCAAGTAATTTAAAATATTAATATTGCAGTCAGGTAGACAGCTATAGCTAAATGCTGGAGAAAAGAAGATTGCAAAAGGTGGCTAAACTAAGTATAAAGGCTTGACAGATAGCTGTCCATATTTAGAAGAATGTGGGAAGACACATTCACTCCATCTGATGAGGACAAAATTTATCAGTTGTGACAAAGGAGAATGTGAAGGAAAGTATGTAAAAAATAAATATTTTTCAAATCGTTGAGTCCATCCTTCTTCCAGATCATAGCATTAAATGAACTAGTCACACTAGCAACACCACAAGTTATGTTAGTGTTTGGCAAACTTGGAAAAATGCTAAAGAACTGGAAAACTAAAATGGAAATAGAAAAAGACACAAAAAGAAGTCATCTGAGAGTGAAAAAAAATTAGTCTTGAGTTCTAGAAGAAAGAAGCGAAGATAAAATGCTAGAGGATAATTTTATGGAGTCATGGCCCTATCTGATACAATTCTTCCTTTGTGTGAGATTACATATTTGAATAATAAAGATACACATGCTGGCATTGCACTTGGATTTCTTCAAGACATTTGCCATAGAGACACGCAGCATACATTCTTAAGTAGACTGTACTTTATCTGGGGAAATAAATGATAATTTAAGCATTTTCTGGTTAAGCTTGCATATTTCAAAGGCTGAATTTTATAAAGAAGAAAGCAAGAGTTTATTACGAAGTGATCAAAATTACCTTGCTAACTGGTCTCTAAGCACTAAAAAGTATTTTCATGCATTCTGAAGGTAATAGTAGGAGCTTCAATGATAAAGATGATATCAGCAGGAGGCTAATTCTGTCTTTGAAAGTAAAGATCTGAGGAAAACTTGATATCAACATTTATGACTAGCAGAAGGCAAACTCTGTAATGTCAAAAATATTTCTATAATCATTTGGTATAGAAGAGGGTAGCAGAATAGACAGATCCTCACTTTACATACCATTAGTAAAATATACTTGCATGCCTACTTCAAACACAGATATAAGAGAAAACAAAATCCAGGAAAGCTAACAAATGATCCAGGAGGCAGAAAAAAAAAAGATATGAAACAAATAAATCTCATTAAAATAGAAGGTTGGGACATTATCTCTCTGCTTTGAAGGGCTTAAACTTAGACATGGGAGAGACACAAATTATTAAAAGGCTTTTCAGTCTTGTTTACAAATGCATAAGATAAATTTAAAAAATGGCTAGACAGTGAAATCAAATAAGTGCAGTTTTAAAAACAGATGGTTTCCTGGCAGTGATGGTGATTACTATGGGGACAGGGAAAAAACTATCCACCTTAAACTGAATGCTTTTAAAGTGAGGTATGGTATTGGTAAACAAAGATCTTCTTTAACACAGTTTCAGAAAGAATTGTTAGTGCCCCTATGTGTGTGGTTTGAGCTGGATAAAAAACGGTGGCAATAAACCTCAAAAATTGTGAGTTTGGGAAACTTTTTGGTTTTTTCTTCCTTGGGTCATGGGAAGCAGAAAATTATGTATTGTCACCCATTCACTAATGTTCCTCAAACTTCCTGATTAAGGCATTGACAGTAACGGAACATCATCTTTCAGGACCTCAACTGACCAAATTCAGTAGTTAAATAGAATTCTTTTCCCTATTGCACAGCTAGCTGTACCTTTGGGGTTTTTTATTTCTATTGAGCATCAAAAATAATTTGGCCATAGCTGGTGATGATACATGAAACAGTGAGGCCAGGTATGTGTCCTGCCCATATCCTTGAGGACTGGACATTCAGGATTGGGACATTTTCCTACAGAGTAGGCTGACTTTTTTTCCCCTATCCATTCAACTATTGAATAGGACATAGTTCATCTGCCAGAATTATCAAAGCAGTTTTTTATCATTGCAGGAATTAAGACAGTGACATCTTAGTCACTCCTGTTCCCTGCCAAACCATTAGGTCACCTAAGGACTGGTACAATTTGCTCTAAGTACAATAATTTGTTCTTCATAAGGAGATCTCTGTGCAATTTTATATCCTACGAAAAATCAGAACAAATGATCTAATCAATATTTGTGGCCTTCACTTTCATGACAGAAAAAGGTGAAAAGAAAAAAAGTAAAAGGACAGATGTAAAAACTGAAATATTTGATAAAAGAATTATATATGGGTAGGATGGTACTATTTGTTTGATTAGCAACAGTGCTTAAACAACTGTAATAGGCCCTTTTCAGTATTATTGTTTATAGGTATTCCTATACATAGGCAAGATGTGTGGCACCAAAGCATTTTTTTTTTTTTTTGCTAGTAAACAGAGCCATAACAAGATCTGCATTTTTTAATACAGTCTGCTGGGGAGGGTCTGTAATCAGGGATTCTCTCCTCTGTCCATGACATCTCTGAGGTTTTTGTGTTTCCTCCTTGATTTTCCACATTTAAAGGCAGGTGAAGGCAGAGGGGGAGAGGGTGGGTGGACTGACAGCATTGTCAACCCTTCCTCTATCTATGATAACAGAGCCATAACAAGATCTGCATTTTTTAATACAGTCTGCTGGGGAGGGTCTGTAATCAGGGATTCTCTCCTCTGTCCATGACATCTCTGAGGTTTTTGTGTTTCCTCCTTGATTTTCCACATTTAAAGGCAGGTGAAGGCAGAGGGGGAGAGGGTGGGTGGACTGACAGCATTGTCAACCCTTCCTCTATCTATGAAGAGACAATGAATACATTGCAACTGTGTTTATGGCTGAGTACTGATACAATATTAAGATTCCACTGTGCCAGGTTTATTTCAGGTATAAAGTAGGACCTTCTTCTGCAGAGTTTAGAATTTAAATGGGCAGGCAAAGTCTTGGGAGGAGAGTTCCTTCATATGGCAGGAGAATTATTTTCATTCGTTCAGATAACTACTCAATAGTAATGAAATTTATATTGCAGAATGCAACATAGTTAGTTATCAGAGCTGTTGGTGCCTGTAGACAGCTGAGCCTGTGTTTGGAGCTTCCTTCCTCAGCTTTTAGTTCCTCTACAATCTCTCAATTTAAATTCTTGACCTTTTCAATTTGCAAGAATTCATCTTTTATTTAGCTTTCAAACCTTTTCACTGTGATGTGAGAGGAACATCACAGTGTACTTCTTTACCTGGAATCTCTCAGATCCTTTCTGAAAGGCTGAATTTAAATTACTACTTTTGTCTCCCTCACACCATTTGGGAGTTTTCCTTGGCAGCCATAGAATGCAGCATGATGAGCAGCCATGTAAAATAAAAAATCCATATGCTTTCCATAAGGGTTTCTATTTTTCTTACATTTGTCTTGTTTCTTAAATTGATTTTGACTTCTTTCACAAAACTCAATTGTTACATGTCATGGTTCATGCTGGCTTATGAATATCTTTGTATACTACAGCTCTTTAAAAATATTAAATAATTTTCTTCAGTTTACAGTACTTCACTTTTATTTTTCTTTTTAACACAAGGAACATTTTTGGTTTTCAGCCATCTTTATTAATATTACTGTAATAATCTCACATACATAGAATCATAAAATCATAGAATTTTAGGGGTTAGAATGGACCTTAGAGATCATGTAGTTCCAACTCCCCCTGCCATGGGCAGGGACACCTTAAATACAAGCCAGGAAGTTTCTTATGACTGCAGATCTCTCCTGATATTGAGGAAACTAGACTTGTGAATAAACTGTATTTTATGAAGAAGCTGTCTAATTTTTGCTCCTGAAAGGAAGAGGCTGCACAACATCCTCCTTGAAGTCATCTTTTAATTACAGAGATCCAAAGCTCCAGTTGCTTGAATGAAAGCCTGAACTAGTTCTATGCCAACTTCAGGCCAACTATAAATATTCAGAGCTTCAGAAATGTCAATCAACTTGCCCACTTTACCCTGTCAGACAACATGATCTGCTCAAACACAGACAGTGTCTTAAGAGTATGGTAAGAATTAATTCAAAACATTGACCAATATTACCTATTTTTTTCTATCTGACACTTTGTTCCAAATTTTTTTGAGGCCATCAAGTTTCATCACTTCCACTTCTTGAGGTGTCCTGGTTTTGACTGACCAAAGGAATATTCCATGTTATATGGCATAATGCTCATCAGTAAAGCTAGGGAGAATGTTGGTGGAGGGTACACTGTAGGGGGACTGACTGGGTATTGGTAGGTTGTTGTTGAGTGATTCCTTTCATTTTCATTGCTTGCCTTTCTTGGGTTTTATTTCTCTGTCTATTTTACCTACTAAATACTAACTGGGTTTGCTGTTGTTAATATTATTATATTATTTTTATTTTTATTTTATTTCAATTGTTAAACTCTTTTTATCTCCATCCATGACCTTTCTCCAATTTTCTTCCCCCAATCCTGCTGGGGCAGGGAGTGACTGAATGGCTGTGTGGTGCTTAGTTGACAGCTAGGTTTAAATCACAACATGAAGGAAAAGATGAACTTTCACTTAAAGACAGTGGGGAAGGTATTATATAAAATACTTTAAGGTGACAGCTATAGCCTCCCAAGTGGAGTAGCTGATAGCACATTATTCGATTATGGAGCAGAGGTAATTCTGGCACTGGTCCTAGCATTCCCATTCCCAAAGCTGCCAGCTTGTGCCAATACATTATTTAGCAACCATATGAAATGACAGGGATCTAAAAGAGTAAACCATGTTACTCAAAATCATTGGGAGGTTTAGAAAATTCCTCAGTCAGCTCAAAGGCACTCCAAAGGTGAACAGGAAGGATGTAAGAGAGATATGAAAGATGACTTGCATTCTAGGGCTTCCCCAGCATGCAAAAAGAAGATTATAGCTGACATTTCTACACTTTTCTCCAAGTCCATTTACAATAAATATTTAAAAGCAAGAAAAAAGTGTTCAAGAAACAAACCCTGAAGGAAAGAGATGGATTCATAATTCATCATAGGACTATAACTTGCACACACAAGATGTGTGTTCTGAATGTGAATTGACAGTAGTATCTTGCCAAATAAAATGCATAGTTGAACAAGGGTGATTCTGAAAAACACTTGTGTTGAGTTTAGAAGAAAAGCTTTCTTAAAAAGCTTTTGTAAAATTCAGTTCTTTAGTTTTCTCCCTTTTTTCCTTCCTTAGTACACAACGATTTGTTCTCTCTTGTCAAAGACAGCAGAATATTCTTATACTAGTCTGAGTAGCCTGTTCTATTGAAAATGAACTGAAGAAAAAGCTTCACTGTTAGGTGAGGTGTTTGTACAATGTGTGATTAAAACAATACTTCTTCAAATATTTGCTAATTCAGATGTAGTTTCTCTTCCACTTTCTGGAGCATTTATTTCCAGATATTTGGAAAGAGGATTTTCATTTTCTTACTGAAGGGATTGTGCTTTGCACTATGGTTATCAATTACTGTCAGATACCAACTTTCAAATTAAAGCAAATTTCCATGAGTGACAAATTTTGGGTGGCTTTTTCCTTAGTTAATTACAGAATCTAATGCAATATGTAATCTAATCTAAACCACCAAAATCAACAAGAGCAAAAAGACCCTGAGATAGCCTTTGGACTCATGCACAGTGGTGATGATACATTCAGAGAGAACAGCAGCACTTCAGAGGAGATAAATAGTTTTCTGTATCAGTGTTCAGTGTAGGAAGGCCTGGGGAGATTCTTATGCTATATTTTGAGGTTAATGAAGGATCAGCCTGAATAAGGAAGGATCAACTGAAACAACACTACCAGTGGAAGGTGACCACGTTAAATAGAAGCAGAATAAAACTAAAAAATGGCCAATATTCGATGCTATTCACCCACAAGTCTCAGTGGTACTCAAGGATGAAATATTATAACTATATATCTACCATGTATCTCATCTACTTCTGGTATCTGAAGGCTTGAGAGTGGCAAATACTGTGACAATTCCTGAAACATTTCAAGGAGACCTAGGGAAGTGCAAATCTGTAAACTTGCAGGCAAATGAGTAAAAAGTGTGTTGATACTATATTAGCTGAGACCTGAATAAATGAAAGCTATCTGAGAAGAACCAATGTGATTTCCACATATGGAAACCCTACATTACAATACTTTTCAAATTCTGTTAAGAGGTCAAAACTCTTGTGGATAATATGTTTGGTATATGCTGCTACGATTTTCAGAAGGCTTTTCATAAGATCTCATGCAAAGCACATGTGGAGAAACTAACCTACAGAAAAGACAGGTCCTAGCGTGAGTAAACAGATGGTTAAAAAACAGGAAAGAAGGTAGAAACAAATAGTTAAATGTCACATATAGGAACATTGCCAGTTGTATTCCATAGTGACTGGGACTTGTAATGTTCAGCATACTCATAAGTGACCTGGAAAAGGTAGTGAGCAGTGACATGATCATGTCTGCACACAATAAAGGAATTCAGAGGTCAAGGCAGTAAGTATGAGGGCTGGCTGTGAAGAATTGCAGCCTGATCGTAAGAAAAAGAAAAGACCAAGTAATAAGATAGCAGATGAAATTTTAAAATAGAGTTTGTTCTTTTTATATGTGAGGGGAAACAAACCTAGCTTCATACACGAAATGATAGGGTCTGTGCTGTGTGTTGCCACTGGGACAAGCCATTGTGTTTGTGATAGATGAAAATGCCAGCTCAGTGCTGTCTAGGAGTGGAAAAATGAATCATATATTTGACATTATGAGGAAAGGAATAAAGAAAGAAAAAAGAGCATCATTATGCCACTGTACAAAATCACAGTTTGTGCACACTCACTGTTAATGTACACAGTTCTGATCTCCTCAAAAATGACACAGAAAAGCTGGCAGAGGTTCACAGAAGGCAAACAATCATAATACAGAATAATTTCCTTAGAATGACTAAGTAATTACTTTGGAGGAAGCAACAAAAATCACGCCTAATGTAGAAACTGTGCATAGGGATTGACTGTTCACTGTTTCTACTTATACAAGAATTAGGCACCACCAGATGAAGACAACAGGAGCCAGGCTCAGAACAAGCAAGAAGTGCTTCACACTGTGGGTGGCAGACCTCTGGGTTGATTTGCTGGGGGAATTTTGGAGGCAAAAGATTTATCTGTGTTCAGAATAGACTGGAGAAGTATTTTGACAGAAGATCCAGAAAATGTTACTATGTTACTAAAGAGACATACTCCATCAGACTCAGCAAATCCTCAGCTGAAAATATGCAGAAGCTAGGAGAGTATTAAGGGGAAAGTATCATATATGTTCTTAACCTGGCATCTGCTTACAGGCACACATTTACACATGGAGCCATGGGAGATAATTTAGATGCAAGCAAGATTAGACACAGCTTGCAGTTACTGGCATTTAAGTACCACAGGTTTTTGTTTCTCAAGTGAAAAGAAAATGTTGACATGTTTTGGATAATAGTTTATGTACCTGATAACATTTGGGAGGAGACATTAAATAGCTTTGGAAGACCTCATTGTGGTATGGTTTCATGGCTCCACTTTGCTGAATGCATTCAATTATGACAGGCCAAACTCATCTCACCTGTCTGCAGCAATCTGAAGTGTTTATTCTCAACTCACACCCAGATTCTCCGGGTGAGAAATGGGAACTCCAGAGTGTGAGTCATTCCATCTTAAAATAGATGTTGAAGAACTTATAAGAAAGGTAAAGTCTTGTTAAGTGCAAAGAAAAACCATCAAAACAAATAGCTTAAAGAAAGTACATTTCTGTACTCCTCTAGCTAATGATAATTTTAATTGGAGAATTCAAAGTCAAATATACTGCCTGAAATCAGGTAATCAGCACAGATCATCTGAAGGAAACAAACCAAAAGAATTAGTTCATCTGTCTTTAAAAGTGCTCTTTGTGTATATATATCAGTCATCTACATGACAGCCACAGGAAAGCTGTTCTTGGTGTATGTAGCTAACAATAATTAGCCAATAGTAAAGTTCTATTTCTACAGAAGCTCACAATCATGACAGAGATCTTAAAATCTAGCCTTGATTTTCAATACAATTGAAAATTACATTTAGGCAAACAAACAAATTATTGCTGCATATATTTAAGTCCCAGGGAACCTGAACTAATTAAGAAAGCAAACTGCGTTGCTGACTTGTGTCTTAAGACTTCAGGGATGTAACACAAGGTGAGAATGTAAACTCAGCATTCCTTGTCTTTTCATTGCTCACAAATGAAGTGCAATAACATTTATAGTGCACTGCATTTATACTAGAATATTGATGCCACTGTAGCTAAATACTTCTTTTGCATAATGAAACCCCTCTTTTTGAGGGGTTATAACCCATTTCTGAAATTTCATCCCAGTTTGCAGCATGACACCCAAGGATTTGGCAGAGAGAGCAAGCACTCAAAATGTTGCTTACTTTTTCATTTATTTGTAAGCCTTAAGTGTAGCATCAATTTGAGTGTTTAGATTTTCCTTGGATACA
>NW_008680814.1:21727-23513 GCF_000695815.1 Acanthisitta chloris
AATTGAGGTTTGAAGAGAAGATAATTGCTCAGGTATGTTTAAAACCTTTTTTACTGAAATTGTTATACACCTGCAGTTTGTGATTATTAGTCTTGCACCAAATTGACTAAATGTTACACTGTCACGTGTAAAAGTTGCAGTCCAGCTGGAACTAAAGCTCTGCAGAACCATTTCAGTTCTCATTGGTGAGGTTTGTAAGCTTATTCAGATAGGAGAGAAGATAATTGCTCAGGTATGTTTAAAACCTTTTTTACTGAAATTGTTATACACCTGCAGTTTGTGATTATTAGTCTTGCACCAAATTGACTAAATGTTACACTGTCACGTGTAAAAGTTGCAGTCCAGCTGGAACTAAAGCTCTGCAGAACCATTTCAGTTCTCATTGGTGAGGTTTGTAAGCTTATTCAGATAGGATCTAGAATGTGATAACAATAATAGCCACAGCAGTGACTATTAGTAGCAGGGATACATACCACATTATCATTTTCACAATACTATAAGAGGAACAGAAACAGTGATGAAGGGGTTTGTTTGTTTTATTTTTACACAAATCACAATGATCTTTTTCCTCTGCAAATAGATTTCTTTATGTTGATTTCTTTTTTAAACACAAGTTACTTTTGTTAGTTATGACTTGTCAAATTGAATCACTTTCAAACACAAGCTGGAGAAATGATGTTGCTTTTGTTTTGAATGGGGCTATGATGTGACTAACATTGTTTTTTGAAAAAAAGACACACAATGCAATTAATGCAGTTTCATGTGCCTTTGTATAAATGCCTTGGGATTTTTCTGTGATTTCTTTTTTTTTTCAGATGCTGTTTTCAAATGGGAAGAAAATTTATCTTAAGTACAGTTGCTGTTATAATAGGTAGAATCCTGGTGATAGGTATCCAATTATATATCATTAGAAGTTGACTATAAACTTGAGTATCTAGAGAATGATACAGATATCTAAGCATTCATATAATACATCATTAAATGTCTTGCAGTATCTTACTTGGATTGCAAGTACAAATTTAGGATAGTGCTATCTCACCAGATGTATGCTGTTGCTGTGTAGATATCTGCTACAGCCTAAATGATCTTACACCACACTAGATATCCAGGTAACAAAGCACGCTGTTCCCAGCATTTGTTGAAACTTATTGTAGTGACATGAGGTACAGTCACAAAACCTTTTGCTGAGGGAGAATTTCTTCAGTGTGCACTGGAACAGATTGCCCAGAAAGGTTGTGGTTTCTTCCTCACTGGAGATATTTAAGAATTGTCTAGACACAATCCTGTGCCATGTGCTCTAGGATAACCTTGTTTGAGCTGGAGGTTGGACCAGATGATCCACTGTGGTCCCTTTCAACCTCACCCATTCTGTGATTCTGCAACAGTCAAAAAAGTGAAACTTTCACAGTAGCCGCCTAACTTGTCTGCAAGTCAATAAAGAAAAATGTGTAGAAACTTTAATATTGCTATTTCTGTGGAGAATTAATATTTATTTTCAGATTTAACTCAAATACAAAAGGAAATTCAGTGCTCCATTGCAAAAGGGTCAATAGGCCAAGAAAAGAGCAGAATCTGAAAATAGATATTTTCTGCATTTCAATCTCAAGCAACTTCTTTTTGAATTTGTGGGTTTCTGGGCATTTAGCAATCAGTGCTTGCATAGATTTGTATGAAATATTAGTACAGATATCACAGAAAACAAAACAAATCAATTGAGAATGGAAAGCAATCATCAAAACACTAATGAAAAATTCTGTAGTCTGTAGTCCTAACGTTTATGTAAGAC
>NW_008680814.1:23535-39188 GCF_000695815.1 Acanthisitta chloris
ATACAAATTGAAAGAGTTTAAGTCCCACAGATCCAAAGCTGACTGTAAAGGCCCGTAGGATCCAGCGCTGCTGAGTAGATATATTCTGCTTTTAAAAAGTCAGCAACTAAACCTGACACATGGAAAATCCATGTGACTCAACATTTGCTCAGAAAAGAGAAGAACCACACATGGCAGCTAGTTTCCCAGGCAACTCTGAATCTCTGGGAATATAACCTAAAGAATGATTTTTCTCAAAGTCTTTTACAGGAACAAACTATTGTTATGTAATGGTAAGTTACAGAATGCTTTTCTGTTTGAGCTTAATTAGATAATTTCTGCCGTTTCTTCCCAAATGCTTCCCAGACAAATTAGGTGGGAATGAGTTCCTTGTGGGTTTCACAGGTTCTTCCGGTTTTCCAAAAATTTTGGTAGGTTTTTATTTCATTTTTTCTAGTTTTGGTAGGATCACATTACCCTCCTCCCATCCTCTTTCCTATTTTGTATCTATGATTAGAAGAGACTCTTTTCTAGTATGTTTTTTCCCTTCCCCAGAAAACATGTCTTGAAGAAGTCTCTGATGGTGGTGACATTGTATTAGTCATACTTCTGTTAGAATCTGGTTTAAAAGATCCTCTGAGAATATTTTGTCTCACAGCTCCAGTGTGACCATGTTTTTCCCCAAGGAAAAAAATTTGAATAAGCACTGAAAAAAATAAAATCACTGAACAAAACAGTCACTGCTGCTTAAGCACAGGGAGGAGGGTGCTCTGACACATGAGAACATGCACTTTTTAAGTTTGCTTTTCTTGGTGAAATTTTGCTTGAAGACTGTCCTATTGTTGGCAAACAGCAATGCCTATAAACCCTTTCTTGTTGAAAACTTAGGTAGAAATATATACACACACACACTACAACTCCTATGTAGTTCAAGTGTGCTGAACCTGACTTGTGTCTGGCAGACCTGATCAGCAACATCCTGTGTATTCTGATCTGTCAAGTATATCTGGGAACACTTATTCTAGACAAGAATGTAATTTGGAATGGAATCTGGAGCAAGAAAAAGTACCAGATGAAAACACTGATGTGGGTTAAACCCATTGAGCAGATGAACACCACACAGTCACTTCCCTTTCCACCTCAGTGGAAAGTGGCTTGGTGCTGTGCACACACTTCAGCAAAACCTAGAACATTAATGTGTTATAGCCTTGTCTTGGTCAAAAACCTAAAACACAGCACCATATGAGCTGCTATGAAGAAAAGTAAGTAGCAGGTATATGTATAAGTATACTACTATAAGTATCAGAAAACTGAGGAGCAGCCAGGACCACTAGAAGTGGATAGATTATTCATGGGCAGAGGGATGGTTAAGCAAAAAAGAGAAGCATATAGCCCACTCCCAGGACATCTGTTTCTGTAAAGTCTGCATTTGAGTGGTTCAGAATCAACTCGTTTTGGTTTTTTTTAACAGGTGTATTTTGTACATCCATAGTTTTTTTAAATTAGTTTATTTTTGCTGACAAAAGGCACCCTATAATGGTTACTGGAAAGAATGTTAATGGAAAATTTGATTCACTATGCCTTTGTTCAGTAAAAAAACAGGTTGCTTTTCCATTACCGAAAATTGCTCTTATTTTTGATATTTTTCCAATCAAAGGCACAGAAGTTAATAAAATAGTTACAATTTTGAGTAGTCAAAATAAATGCTTGCAAGCTAGCAATGGGACAATAATCCCTCTAATGAACCATCTGTAGAAATAGCTGTAAAGAATTTATAATTTGAAAAATGAAAAGGAACAGCAGTCTTTTGTTTTTGTGAGGGATGAATTAACATTTTTATGGTGGCATATATCTTCTACATAGAATACTCTCAAGTCTACCAATGCCAGTCTCTTGGTACAACAAAATTAAAGAGTAGTCGCTTTCTTTTCCATTAAAAGTAAATAAAATAAATGAAAAAAAGAAAGATGTTTTAGTTTCTGCTTAAATGAATTCTCATTTTGCCATAGCCTATCAAGACTGATTACTGCACAAGCAGCATAATATTTGTATAGACTGAATCATGGCTACTTGCTTGTCAATATATCTGATCTGATAATTCTCTGAGGCAACATCCTTTATATGAAATAGCTTGATTTGCTGTGTCAACAAATGTGTCTGAATAGTTGATACGTTATAGTTGATACTAGAATAGTTGATACTAGATGGGTTTTCTTCAAGAAAATGCATTTTTGGAGTACATCTATAAACGATCCATTTCTTCTTTTAACTTTGGTGGGATTTTTAACTTTTCATAATATATTTGGAAAACTTTTTGTCATTAAAACTGCAATTCTTTCATTCAAGTTCCTATATTCTTTTGTCAAAAAAGTGTCAAAGTGCCTAGAAAACAAATGGGAGAAGGAACTGGTCCTAGATCTTCCCCAACACCCAACTAACCACACAGAGGAATTAAACCTCAAGCAATGATTGCTGCTGTTAAATTGGATTCAGGTGCTGGTGTGCAGTACAGTTCTCACCAGTTTTATGTTGACAGTCTTAGGTGAGACCAAGCTGAGACTGGCATGCTTTCACCCAATTCACTGAGTTTACTCTGGATTTTCAATGAGGATTGTTTCAGATATCCAAAAGAGGGACAACAGCAAACACCTGTATGCCACTGATATCTTGAATTGATACTGGTGCTTATATAGCAGTTGCCAGATAATGCCATTTCACTTCTTTTACTCCTGAACAGTTTGTTCAAGAAACAGAGTTTAGCCACACCAAAGAATCAAGCTTGCAGTATTTTTTGATGGAATACATAGAGATCAAATTATATACCTTACAAGGTCAATGGAAATAACTTTCCCATGGAACTCCATCATGCAAGAAAGACCAAAGATTTTATGAAACATCTCACCTCCCTTGCCCACCTTGTTACTCTGTTTATTTTTAACTTTTTTATTTTGAATTGGAAAAACAAATTGATATTAAAGTATGATCCTTCCAGGACTAAGAATAAATTATTCATAGGTTTTTGAGGAAAAAGAATGTAATGTATAGCATCACTATTTCCTAATTAATTTTTCTTAGGTTTAGAAATAGAGTAGAACTAGATTTCTATTTTGTATTTGATCTTCTGTGGAAAATGGAATATAATGCATTTTCATATATAAAGAGAATTCTCTGAGTCTTTGTTTCAGATTTGTTGATCTTTACTTCTACTTTTTCAACAGATAGCTGGGATGGTTTTTTTTCATTTACTAAATGTAAAATGAAGTTGATGTCTAATTTACAACTAGAATTTTTACGTACTTTCACTTCTCCTGTGATGCTTAGAATGGTGACAGCATGGGGACACAGACATAGGAAGAGGCATACTGGTGATTACAAACAGCCTTGCCATGTTGTCCCAAATGTAAACAGCTCAGGCATTGCTTGAACAACTAGTTAAGTTGCTTACATCTACTCCTTTTATCAGAGGACATTTTCAAAAATCTTTCTGGTTTGATTTTTACATATTTTCTTCTAATATCCAGTATAAATTAATCTACATACAGAATGATAAACATTGTTTTGCTCTGCAAAACACTTGTATTACATTTTAAATGCTGTAACTATAGCTATAGTGTTTGTCTTCCTCATCTCTTCAGAGTAAATGCCAACCTTAACTGGAAGATTACAAGATAAGACAAACTTGGATTTTAGGGCATATGTACCCCTGTGGCTGCTGTGGATATAATAAACCCTGAAAGTGAGTATGTGGATAACAAGGTCTCCAGAAAGCCATGTGGGCACCAACCAAGTCAGTTCTGGAGGTTGTGTGTCTCCATTTTCACAGCATTGGATCAGAGATAATATCCCTGCACTTTGGGGCAGCACCATTAAACTCATGTGTGTTTCTGAGCATATGCTGGTTAGCTGTGCTGTATGGGTTTATCCCTGGAATCTCTACCAGCCTGGAAAATGCCACACTGGATTCATTTTCTCCATGTAGACATCTCAAAATTCTTCTTTGAAAATGAATAGTTTCATCATTTCTCATATCACTGTCATGGTCCTTTTCAGCATCTAATATAATTTGGACTCACCTTCCCCAAATTTCAGTAACAACAGACAGCATTGCACACTATTTAAGGACTTGTCACTGTAACATTCAGTTTAAGGAAGAAGTTTCTGTTCTTTTTAAAAATATATTTCTGAGAAGAGGAGGAAACTGTATAAAATAGCTTAATTTTGAAAGTTTAATTTGCTCTGCAACAGTGGTAGTTTACTCATGTTTCATAAAGCAGAGATATTGCAATGACATTTGAAGAAAAAATTATGGTGGGTGGTAAACAATTTTTTTTTGTATTTTATTTTGGCCTTCTCTGATGAGCATATAAGGAGTCTGACAGACTTCAAATATTGAATGCAATGAGATTACAGAATTGCATTGCAAATTATTATGCCCTAGTTGTCTGATATATGAAACAAACAAACAAAAGTTTCTGTTGAAAAAAACCCGGTTTTAATATCTTCTTTCAGGGATAGAAACTTCTTTTTTACAAGCAGTTTTTATATTTCAGCTCTCCTCGGGAATATTGTGTTTCTTCCATAGATATATATTGTGCTTGTCTTGTGACTTAAAAGGAAAAGTAGTGTTTGGTAGGTAGATTGGAGATGCAAGAATAAAAGATCAAATCTCAAAAACCCACTTATTTTAAAGGTTGATCATTTATGAAATAGGCATAAAATTATGAATAAACATAATCATACATTCCTGAAAATTGTCGCTGAACATTAGCACAAACGGAATTTCATGGCAACCGAATAAATTTAGAATGATCAAAATTTATATCTGTCACAGCCCAGTAAGACACGGGAAGGTTTGATCGATTCTCCCAGTGTGAATTAAGGCACAACCAAGGTCAAATATCATCAGTGAGTGAGATTTTATTACTGGTCATAAAAAGAGGGGAGGAAGAGAGTCATAGGAGAGCCAGAAACAGGAAACAGGAAAGGGGGAAGTAAGCCAGATTTGAGATAGTCATCACCATGTGTCCAGCAGCATTCTGATGAACAGTAGTCATCTTCTCTTCAGTGGTGGGTGCATGCAGACACACTTGCACACTGGTTCTTTTCTTATAGGGCTCTGACAAGGTGCTGATTGGTTTTCTCTGTAAATCCTTGTAAAATCAGCTAAAATTAGTAAGTCATAAATAAAAGTATAAGATAGCTTTTCATGTATTTCATAAAATGCTCATGTGCATAATTATTTTTCAATTTAGTTGTTTAAATCATCTAAACATAGTGTACTCCAATGGACTCAGGTTATGTGTATTTTACAGAAACAGGGCACATAATGCAATTATTGGAGGAAAATATGTTTTGAGGTATGTGCCTAATAGCATAGGACCATGAAGTTCTTGATTAAATATATCTGATCTGTTCAGCTCTCCTTTGCTTTACAGTACTGTTGCAGTGTTACTAGCTTTCAGCATAGAAACAAGTACACAAGATGGCAATAGATTTGGGTACTCTTAGGTTTGTTCTTTCAACATGTAAATACAAAGAAGCTCAAACAGAGTAAAAACAAATGTGCCTGATAACCTGCATTAAGCATGACACCTCTGCCTTATGTTATGTTGCTATTTCCAGTGGCAGTGGTTATGCTGTGATAAAGTCAGTCAACATTCACTCTGGTGAGGCCCTGGATACACCAGCTCTTCTACTTGCAGAAACTTGCAAACTTCCTGTAAAGCAGAGGCTTTAAATAATCCCTAAGACCTAATGATCACATATAGTCTTTCTGAGAGAGTCATCCTCAGGGCTATGATTTTGTTATGAGTAAAAAATCAAGGTTGTTCCAGTCAGATGGTTGGCATAAGACTCTGCACTAAGAGTTGCTATCAGATGTTCAGATAGACTTTTCCACACAAAATACTCTTTGATCTCACATCCAAGAAACATAAAATGATTACTAATTCAGCCATGGCATCTTAAAGCACTCAGCAAAACTAACCTTTGCAATAGAGGTTTTTCTGTGCAAAGAATAAGCATAAGGAAAAAGAAACATACAGAATCTGCTATTATTAAAACATACAGAATCTGCTATTATTATTTTGGTCTAAACAGGTACCAGTTATGCTCAAAAACTGAGACCAGCATCAAGACTTATATGTATAATCAGAGCTAATGAAGGGTAACTGCTCAGCTTTCATTATGCATATTAATTTCCCTCTAAGAAAACATCAGCTTTGTTGTTTACCACTTTCATGGTTGCTGCCAACTACTGAAAGTGTACTGCATCCCTACTGCATTCTTTGAAAACATTTTCTTGTGTTAGCTGGCACCAGGAATGGTTTAGATGAACCCATAATAGAGGCATCGTTGATTACATGTAAAAGAACACATGCTAGAAAGAATCAAATGCTTCCCATTAAAAGGAATGTGATTTTGGAAAGGGAAGAAAAGATGTGGAACTCTTGGAGTGATAACAGAAGGGCCATGATGACGATCAGAGGGCTGGAGCATCTCTCCTATGAAGACAGGCTGAAAGAGCCAGGGTTGTTCAGCCTGGGGAAGAGAAGGCACCAGGGAGACCTTACAGTGGCTTTTCAGTTCCTAAAAGGGCCTATAAGAAAGTAGGACAGGGACTTTTTTAGCAGGACCCATTGTGATATGACAAAGGGTAATGGTTTAAAATGAAAAGATGCTTGATTTAGTTAAGATATAAGGAAGAAGTCTTTTGCAGTTGAGGGTGGTGAGACAGTGGACCAAGTTTTCCAGACAGGTGGTGGATGACCTCTCCCTGGAAATGTTCAAGGTCAGTTTGGACAGGGCTCTGAGCAACTGAATCTAGTTGAAGATGTCCCTGCTCATTGCAGGCTGGTTGGACTGGATGACCTTTAAAGGTCCCTTTCAATCAAAATTATACTATGATTCTATGATTTTTACAGCTTAGATTTACTAAATGTCAAAATTAATTAAATGCTTAGACCTCTCCATCCCTGTATTGAGTTTATGTGGCTAGGTTTTGGCACTGGGGGAAGTGGGCTACAGGAGTATCTTCTGTGAGAAGAAGGGAGGAGTGAGAGAAACAACCATGCACACCTCCAGGTCAGTGCAGAAGGAAGGGGAGGAGGTACTCCAGGGGCTAGAGATGAGGATCCCCTGTGGCCTTTGGTGAAGACCATGGTGAAGTAGCTGTGCCCCTACAGCCCATGGAGGTTAATGTAGTGCAGAAATCCACCTGTGGCCCATGGAGGAGAACCGCACTGGACCTGGTGGATGCTCAAAAAGAGGCTGTGGGAGGTCAGTGCTAGAGCAGGATCTTGGCAGGGACCTACACACCCATGGAGAGAGGAGACCCATGTCAGAGCAGGTTTCCTGTAAGACTTGTGATCTTGTTGGGGACCTGCGCTGGAGCAGGCTGTTCCTGAGGGATTGGACTGCACCCTGTGAAAAGTGATGTACACTGCAGCACTTCATGGACAGCCATAGTGCATGGGAAGAATTCACATTGGAGAAGTTTATGGAGAGCTGTTTCCCGTGGGAGGAACCCCACACTGGAGCAGGGGAAGGACTCCTCTCCCTGAGACTAGCAGGAGAAACATGTGATGAACTGATCATAACGCTCATGCCCTGTCTCCCTGTGCTGCTGAAGGGGGAGAAAGTAGATTTGCTAAGGAGGGAGGGGAGGGTCTGCGCTGCTGAAGCGGGAGAGGTAGATTTGCTAAGGAGGGAGGGGAGGGGGAACACATTTTGTAAGGTTTATTTTATTTCTCATTATCCTACTCTGACCTTGTTAGTAATAAAATCACTTAATTTCCCCAAGTTGAGTCTGTTTTGCCCAGGACAGTATTTGGTGAGTGATGCCTCCCTGTCCCTATCACAACTCATGAACCTTTCATTATATTTTCTCTGCCCTGTCCATTTGCAGAGAGGAGTGACAGAAAGGCTTTGGTGGGTACCTGGCATCCAGCCAGGGTCAACCTGCTACAATCCCCCAGTGGAAGAGAATGAGGCTTAACTTCTTTATTTTTAAAATATGAAAATGCTACTCTTAAAAGCAAATATGGCATGTATTTCATATACACTAATCACAGAAGACCCTCACATTTTCTAGAATCAAAAATAAAAATCCAGAAAGATACTGCTGAGAGATGAATTTGCAAAATATGCTATTTATCCTTCAAAAGTTGTCACTTGTGACACATTAGTAACACGCAGTGACTGTTGTGTGTTATGGGAATGGTCCCCTAATTAGTTTTGTCATTAAAATTCATTTAAAATCATTTTGTTCTTGATATTTCTTAATTATTCCAATGGTACATTCAGTTGCCTCCAGATGGCTTGGAGCAGGATAAATAGCATTGAGAAACTTCCCTAATAGCATCCTACTCTGATTGTTAATATCATTCATGCAATATCCAGTTTCTCTATATTAATTTCAACATAATTAAGCAACAAAAAGCAAGAAATTCCTTTGGTGACGTTTTGGCTTTGGAAGAAGTATCTTCAGCTGCAAGTATGTGTAGTCATAAAAATCAGCAATATCTAAGTCTGAACAGGCAATGAAATTTCTACTGGAAGTTTTGAAATGGGCTTCCAATACATGCAGATGGTTTGATTGCTTATTGCCATATATGAAAATTTAAAATTTATATGAAAATATTTTTATTTAAAACAAATTCTTTTCAACTAACTTGCCCAATAACAAGTGTATTGAAATGTTGAACCAGATTCTATCACTCCCATTAGTTTCAAGCACTTCTCCACACTTATCTTAAGAAAGCTGTATCTTCATTTCAATAAAATGAAAAACATAGATGAAAAATGTCAAGATCATGCAGCTGAGACACTGCATGTTTCCATAAGGGATAAACCACTACTATTTATATGAAACTAGAATCAAGTGTCTCATCAGTCCCGTATGGGGAGACTATTTCCTATTTCTTTCTTCACATCTGAAAGTATTTTGGATTAATTTTGACCGTATTTGAAAAACTCCTATTATGGAGATTTGAAAAAATCCCTATATGATTTGAAATCTACCAAAAATCAAAGCCTCTAATAGGCAGACAGACTGATCTGATCACCAATCTTTGATATGCACACAGGTCCTTAGACTGAGGTAACCAACATAAGGTAGATTTAAACAGGTAGACACTTTGTTAATCAATCTGCCTTTCTCTCAAATTCTTACATGACTATCATCGTGTTTATACTCTATCCCAAGGCTGTCTGTGAGACAGGAACTTTTTCTGAATATAGAGAAATACACTGATTTACTCATTCTTAAAGAAGCTAGAAGAGAGGTTGAGCTACAATTTTCTTATCTGTTTCCCAGCTGCTTCAAGAAATGAGTCATCTATACAATGACTTGCTTTTATACCTTCCTCAGAGAAAGGAATCGGGACCTCAAATATAATAGTATTTGAAAGATTTCTGGCTGAACAATTTCAGTAGATCAGCATCATTTGTTGCCTGAGCACAGAAGAGGACTTGTGAAGACAGGTGAAGGGAATTGTGATGCTATGACTGCTGCAAATAAGTACCTCATAAAATGATAAGTTTGGGAGGAACTTACAAGAAATCACATCTTAAGGAAAAAGAGACAATGGGAGGAAACACACAACAAAGCAAGAGAGTGATACCTTTGCTGATCTCATTTACAACCTAACACTTTGTATTAAGACCTGTCCTGTGCATTATCCAATTTCCATTATATACACCCAATACTCAACTTAGCAACTTCCCAGAAGCTACAGCACCTCATGCTAGGAAAGGTCCCTTTTACTGATGATATCAATGCATGCCTAACCTTCAGTTTTTCATGCAGACTGGATTCATCTGACATCCTTGAATAATCTCCTTCTCACTTTGAGCAAGTGTATAGTATCCTGTGAGCACATTGTTCTGATCCCATTTTCCAAGGACTTTTCTTGTCTCCTCAATACAGAATTACATGGTCACATAATTATTTAGGTTGGAAAAGCCCTGCAAGGTCATTAAGTCCAAGTTTTGACCAATCATCACCTTGTCAACTAGTCCACAGCATGTCCAGTTGTTTCTTGAACACCTCCAGGGTTGGTGACTCCACGACAACCTTGTGCAGTCCGTTCCAATGCCTAAGAATCCTTTCCATGATGAAATTCCTCCTGATGCCCAGCCTAAACTTCCTCTGGCACAGCTTGAGGCTATGTTCTGTCATCCTGTTTCTAGTTGCCTGGGAGCAGAGACCGACCCCCACCTTTTACAACCTCCTTTCGGGTAGTTGTAGGCAGAGATAAGTTCTCCCCTGAACCTCCTTTTCACCAGGCTAGACTACCCCAACTCCCCCCCAGCCACTCCTCATATGGCTTACCCAGACCCTTCACAGCTTCCTTTGGACACTCTCTAACAGCTTTAGCTTTTTCTTCTGGTGTTCAAATATTCCTTCAACCTGTGCCTCAAGCTGGAGCTTCTCAGAACTGAGAGCAGCCTCACCAGTGCCAAGTACAGGGGCACAATCACTTCCCTGGTCCTACTGGCTCCACTACTTTTGATACAGTCCAGGATGCCATTGTCCTTGGCCATCTGAGCACACTGCTGGCTCATATTCATAGTCATGAAGAATTTGCCTAAGCTTTGCATGTGGAATGGCACAAAACTCAGGGACTGTATCCAAGGAATATGATTTTCCTGAGTCTTATATATAACTTTATAGAATAAAAGGGATCCCTCAGATGCCTAACAAGCATCCAACAAACAATGGAGATAGACTTCAACTGAATTTTAGGAAAGTGCAAGAAAGAAAGGAAACCCAGAAAAGTAGGCACATACACAGTTTCATTACAAATCTCCTACTAAAGTTCCATATGGTTTTACACGGTCCTTGTAAAAATATTGTGTTTCCCTTTCAGTGGGTTAAAAAGCTACTGAACACACACATGTGCAGGTGGGATACTACCAGCAATGAAATTTGTTTGATTATGAAAAGAGGTTAAAAGCATAAAGTTATTAGCAGGCATGACTTAAATATACTGACAAAAAAGTTCAGAATTATAAAAAAAGCCAATTTACATTAATAGAAATAGAAATAAGGGAAGTTTATATAAGATAAAGTAAGTTTAGTGAAAAATGCAGAAGACTGGTAGATATTATAATGAGAGTAGGATATCAGCTCTGGATCTAACATGTTATAAAGATGATATTGTTAATAGTGTGACAGTTATTCTTAAACAGCACAAACATTTCATGTTCTAGATATTATTTAGCTGTTTAGGGCACAGAGACATTTTTGACATTTCTTTCGAAAATTTAATAAATAAAATCAAAATACAATACAAGTCTTCTGAAAAAAAAAAAAGATGAATGGAGCTAGAAATGTCAGTTCCCAGTAATTTTAATGACCAGATGAAATAAAACTGCTGATGTGAAACAAGAGGCATATCCAATAGAGAAGAATTTTTCTCTTTTTTTACGACATGCAGTTGTTTACAGCCTATGGGGCCAGAGTTACATCTTCAGAGTTTCAGAATAATAGTAACATCTGTTTCAGCTAAAAATAAAAAAGAGGGAGAAAAATAACCAGTGGTGGGAGGCACAGAACATAGTGAAGATAGAGTTAATACCCATCTGTTTGCTTGTGTGTTTGAGGTCATCCTGACCACCTCTAAACCCAAAGCAGAATTATTCTGTGCTTTTCTCTGGCGGGTCAGGAAGCCCCAGAGGAAGCCACAGGCAAAGAGTTTTCGTTTCTACATTCTCTGCTACAAAACATTCTGGAATTCATCCAAGACCTACAAGATAGGCAGACAGATATTAAGTCAAAGAGTGAATCAGTAGTAGACCATATTCCTCTAGGAAGTTTTAGATAGTAACTTTTCACAGAGAGCTTTAGGATAAAATGACAGCATTTCAAATGGGGTTTTGTTAACATTAGTTAACACTAGTTAACATGGAGGTTTCAGGATGCAATGACTTTACTACCATGCAAAGCACTGATCTTTCTAAAAATCCTTAAGTTCTCCTACACAGCCACTTATTCCACTATCTCAACTGGATTTCTTTTTAACAAAGACTATCTATTGATATTCTTTTTTTCAGCAAGAGCTACTGAGGCACAAATATTTCCTCAGGATTAATGGCATGTTATATGCAGCATCTGTATTCTGGAACATGTCTTACAAGTTATTGATGTCAGCAAAGCAATGCTGACAAATTTACACCATTCAAGTATAATTTGGCTTTCTGCTAGCCTTTCTCCAGCCATCTAGAGTCACAATAAATGCAAGATTTGCTGGGACAGTGGAGGATATGAGAGGGCCCCTCACCTGTTTGAGACAGAATATTACACCTGGGAAAGAAGGTCAACAGGGTAACAGGTACTTGAACATAACATGTGGCAGCCCATTCAACCTTTTCAAAACTGAGCATCTTTTCTCAGAAAGCCACTATCAGCCTCCTGACTTCTAAGTATATCAAGTTCACTGCAAAGCAGAAGAGCTAGGGCCAGCTGAAAAGTCAGGAAATTTGTAAAGAGGATAGATTCTGATTTTTGAGGAAAAAATGTACAAAATTCATAGAACATTTCCTGGGATTTTTCCACCTAGTTTTATTGAAAACTAAAAATGCTACCTGAATCTGATTTTTTTTATAATTTTGTTTATTTTTGGTGAGATGGAATGGCACAGTGTTAATAGAGAATTAATGAGGCCCAGTTAACCAACTAAACCATGCCAACAATTCTTCGTTTTTTTCATGCTCAGTATAAACAACAAATATAAGAAAGGACACCTAATTAATCAAAGATAATTCTGTCAGTCAGTTGCTAATGCAACTATGCAGACCAAGGTTTGTTAACCAGTCTGTCTCCCAAAAACCTATTATGCCAGTAAAGGAAATCAAAGAGGACAGATACCTTTGGGGTTTATGTCTTCTTATTTTTTAAAAATCTTTTAACTATGTTAAACTTGTAAATACTGCAGACTTCAGGAGCTCTACATAAGCAGGACTGGTGGGGAGGTGATCACAAACAAAATAACACTAAGCTCAGGGTTATTTTTAAGGGAGCTTTTGGAAACCTCTACCTTGCATTTGCTGCTCTGACTTGTGTTTCCATGGAAGCAGGACTAGACATGGACACAGCCACTAGCAGAGGAGGCAATATCAGCTGCCAGTTTCTGGTTCTCAGCTCTGTTTCCATGACAACTAGTACTGGAGCCCTGAAAAGGAGGTGAGGTATTTAAAACACTACAGTACTCTTAATAAATGTCTGCTTGCGGTGCATGAACAACACAGACCCTTTGCATCTTCGACTACAAACATGCTGCTCAAAGTAGCAGTGAAAATACATCTTGATACCAGCTACTACTATTTCCCTGGGCAGGCTTCAGGGAGAAAAAATGTGTGGTTTCTGAGAGTTGTTTTCATTCTGACATCTGAGAGGGGGAGGGAGGGTTGTTTTCTTCTTTCAAAATGAAGATGGAGATAGACAAAGATGGTGTGCTAAATATATGTCATTGTTTCACAAGGAAAGCATAATTCCTTTCTATATTTGGTGTCATTTTTCTATAAAAAATGAACCAAAGCCCTCTTGAAAAAGTGACAGCATGGTAGATGGGGGAGTGAACAATCGAAGATGGTTCTCAGTGCACACAGAAATTTTCAGACAGCAACTGCCCATTTCCTGGGTTAAATCCTTCATGCTTTTTGACTAGCTACATAGATCTTTGGTAGGCAAGGTCCATCTTCCTCTGTCTGCAGTCTTTGGGGGACAGGTAGAGGCATCAGTTCCCATGACAGCAGGTAAATGGAAAAAGAGGCAGCCATAGACCTGTAATCACATCTTTCTAATCCGGACTGCAATTTGAGTCTATTCACTTATACAAAGCACTTGAGCTAGAAAGGATTCCAAAGGGAGGGTGAAAAGCCAAATCTATTTATCTTGCTAAGAAGAGAAGCTTTAATATGACACTTCTGGGAATAAGGGGAGTTGGATTTGTGTGTGTAAATTGCTATACGAAAGCAGTAAAACATTATACAGAGGTTGTGCTGTCCTGCCCCAGAAATCTGAAAACCCAAAGGGTCCATACCATTCCTGGTGCAACTTGCAGGAAAAGGAAAAAGAGGGGCTGACATGCTGAATAAATGTCAGCTGTAATACGAGCCTGTAATGCTGTAGAAACAACATGGTGTCCACTATATACTGCATATGCAAAGAGAAAATGCTAGAGGCTTCTTCTCAGTGAGGAAGCAGAGAATAAGTAAATAATTAGTTCTAATAAGTAGACAACTACTACAACAGCAAAGCCTTTGACACTGTCTCCCAAGACATGCTCCTGGAAAAGCTGGCAGCCCATGGCTTGGACAAGTACACACTTCATTGCGTTGAAAATTGGCTGCTGGCCCAGCCCAGAAAGTAGTAGTGAACAGTGCTGCATCCAACTGGCACCTAGTCACTAGTGGGATCAGTACTGGGCCCAGTCCTGTTCAGTATCTTTATTGATGGTCTGGATAAGTGGAAGGTATGTACCCTTAGTAAATTTGTGGATAAAGCCAAGTTAGGTAGGAGTGTCGATCTGCTGGAGGGTAGGAAGGCTCTGCAGAGGGATCTGGACTAGCTAGATCAAAAGATTGAGACCAACAGTAAGTGGTTCAACAAGGCCAAGTTCTGGGTCCCAATAACTCCATGCAACAATACTGGCTGGGGGCAGAGTGGTTGGAAAGTGGACAAGCAGAGAAGACTTGGAGGTACTGGAACATGAGCCAGCAGTGTGCCCAGGTGACCAAGAAGGCTAATAGCATCCTGGTGTGTGTCAGAAGTAGTGTGGCTAGGAGGACCAGGGAAGTTATTGTCCCTCTGTACTGGACACTGGTGAGGCCACACCTCGAGTACCATGTCCAGTTCTGGGCCCCTTACTTCAAGAAGGACATTGAGGGGCTGGAGTGTGTCCAGAGAAGGGCAACAAAGCTGGTGAAGGATCTGGAATACAAGTCCTATGAGGAGACACTGAGAAAACTGGGGTTATTTAGCCTGGAGAACAGGATGCTCAGGGTGCACCATAACAGTCTTCACAACTACCCGAAAGGAGGTTGTAGTCAGGTGGGGATCTCAGTCTCTTCTTCCAGGCAACTAGTGACAGGATGAGAGAACATAGTCTCAAGCTGCATCAGGAGAGGTTTAGAGCAGACATTAGGCAGAAATTGGAATAATAAGTTTCAAAGTAAATATTAAAGTCAGATTATCAAAAGGCAGCACAAAATCTGATACTGGATTTCAAAGCAAAGCAGTGCTTATGTTCCTCTGTCTTCCAGAGGTGTCTCATTATCCTAATAAAAGGATGACACAGGCTAATGGAATTAAATTTGTCCACCATTTCTCACATTGCAAGAAACTTCAGTTTCAAACTTCTATGATATAAATCAAACCTCCCAGTGACTCTTACATGATGAAAGCTGATCAGATAGGCTCACAAATTAATGAACTCATGAAGTCTTTAATTCTGTCTCTTATAGATATGTACAAAATTTACAATAGTCTTTTAAGAAACTAATTACATTTTAACAAAGGAGTTTTTAAAATAATTGAATATTCAGTTAATAAAAGTACTTGCTTTGTTGGGAAAGTATAAACACTTGTAACGATGTACGTAAAATGTTATTCAAAGAAATTGACATGTACAAGAAAAATTGAAGTTAAAAATGGACTTCCCTCATTCCTG
>NW_008680814.1:39204-60146 GCF_000695815.1 Acanthisitta chloris
CTGTCTGGCTGAGACACTGAAGCCTTGATTAGTAAACTTGCAAAGAAGAGGCAATTGTTGCACCTACCACAGAAGACTGGAACTTCAATAATGCTAACAAAACCTACCAAGGATTCTCAAAACTTACCAACTCAAAAACAGCAAAGCATTGGCAACATTATCAATGTTAAGAATGTATTGCTTGATTATATTTTTTCATGTCTGTATAAAGGATGCTCCCAGCCCTTGCCAGTCTCTTCCATGTCTTTTAGTAGCCATTATACAGTTTGATTCCCCATAGAGACTGCCATACACTTAAAATATTCCAAGAGAACTGAGTAAGGAAGGCTAAGGAAAAACAGACATTATTTATTTTTTTACTTTTAAGATCATCAGCCCAAGTTGCAAAAGATTTCCATGACAGAGAAAAAAAATAAAATGTGATAGTTAAGAAAGAATTATACAGAGAGGGAAAGTCAGAACAAAGCATTAATTTCTTAGAGAATGAAAAAATTACAGGTCCTTAAGCATGTCAAGACTGCAGGAAAACCAGAATTACATTGAATAGTATTATAACAGACTGTTAGAAACCGCACTAGCACAAAGCCTGAGGATCCTTGCATTTGCACATTTACACGTGCAGGAGGGAAATGAATCCACAAAGGAAAGGTCAATGACTGTATCCTTGAAATAACACATCTAGGATTGCCTTTAGGCTGAAAACAAGCCTTAAAGCATACTGCAAGGAAGCCATTCCTGAGTATACCAGCAATGAAAGCAAATGTTATTGAGTATTCAGTGGTATGGGGTGAAGACAAGACTGCTCGGCAATGTCATTTGGGGTTAGTAGCGTAGAGCATGACTTTATTACAACACAAAAAGAACTGTGGAGTAGAAGGCACAATCCATCACCATGAGCAGCTATACAGCTTTGACAGAAAGCTCCAGGAAATACAGCAATGCACTGACCAGTTTTATGAGTGCAGCTAGAAGGAACAGTTCTTACTCTAGCTCTTGCCAGGTCTCAAAACAAGACAGTCAAAAACGTTTTCCCACATGCTAAACCAGAGATAAGCTGTGTATGACAGTTAGCTAAATTGCTTACACAGGATCAGACAGAAATCTCAGAAGCCTGAAGTGCTGTATTTGTCACATCTGACTACAAGCAGGCCCATGGAGAACACATGAGGATGAGTCAAGCTTGAAGATAATGTAATGATCAGTACCTGCTCTGAGACAGAGGGGAGATTATGCAAGAATAAGATTTCTGTATTTGGCTCAGGGGCTAGGTCAGAAGAGAACAATTTGCTTCTGCTTACAGTAGATTATCCTCTTACCCACAGTTGGTTATTTCTTCAATTTCCAGAAAGTACACTGTGGGACAAAGATTTAAAGGAGTCAAAGAAATATGGGCATGAATTTCTCTCTGTAAGACCAGAAAAGGAAAGTGGTAATATAGATTCTGTCAACTAATGCCACAGACACAAACAGGTAAATTATTCTGGCCTTTTTGGATCACTTCAGCACATTTTTCCAAGTGTCAGCTAGCAAAGCTAGCCAAAGGGCAAGAGAACCATGCTTCTCTTCCCCATAACTCCTTTGGAGCCTAATGGAGCAATGCTATTCAGAACAAGCAGGTTGCCACTTCTAACATTGCTCTGCAAATAAATTAGCGAGTATTTACACAAAAAAATTTCAAAAGACAGAAAACCAGATAGTCACAGGTCACAAAAGGTAACTGCAGGTGACAGTAAGTTGCAAAATGGAGTAGAAATTCTGGGAACATGCACTCATTCGTGCAATTTATGTTAAATCTGCTCAACAATATATGTGTAAGAAAAGCAAGTGGAAAAATCAGTGGATTATCTAAATTTCAAAAAGTGGAAGATGTGAAATATAAGGAAAAGGAAAGAAAATCATACAAAATATGCATCCACATTTGGGTTTATCAGTTATTCACTGCAATTAGAAATAAACCCAAAGTGCTTCCATTAATTTCTGAGTCCAAGGTCAATAGAGCTGCAAACAAAAAGCAGGAGCATTATGGTCAAACTTCTATCATGTGTTTTATTGTTATGCACAAACATGAATATGGTTGCTTCAACTCATATGTTGCAAGTAAGCACTGTTTGGGGGTCAAAGAACACCATTTTTAAACAAAATGACTGTTAGCCAAGAGACTGTATAAATGTCAATATTTAATTTTTCCATTATTCTTTCAAATAGCATTTTAAAATTCATATACTCCATTTCTTGCCTTCTCTTCACTGAATCATAAAAAGAAGAACAGCATGTTAAAACTACAATATTTCCCAAAATAAATGACAGAAAGAATTGTAGAGTTTTCTCTTTGCTGTCATGACTTGAAAGCAAATGAACAGCTGTCATCATTGCAGACAACAAGGAAAAGCATAACCCCTTTATTAAGCCTGATATGTGGAATTCTGTGATTGTTAGAATCAACAAATTCATTCAGTAGAAGATAAGATCTTTCCTTTCTGTAGTTCTTTGTCAGAAATCAGAAACCAAGATGCCAGAAAATACATGTTTTTGCAGTGCTTCAACTTTATGTCTCAATAAAGTCCCATTTCAGTCTTTTAGGTTGTTGGTAGTTGTGGTAGGATCATGCTGAAAGGATTACTGAATGTTACTCATTCAGAGAGAGCTTTAAGCCACTTTCCTCCATTGCAATAACTAGAAGTAAGAGCTGAGTCATGTAGCCACGTCTTCTTGCAAGATCACCAAGTTCTGCAACTTATGTTGAGCCCCTGTAAGCCCTAGGCAAAAGAAATAGGCTCGTTTATGAGGAAAAATGATGCATTTGAAAATTATTATTTTCTGTCTTAAACAAGTCGTACCTTATGTTTGTAATGCTGAAAAGTAAAATGCTTTCCTCAAAAAAGGTTCCAGATTATAAAAGAGTCAGGTATATGTCTACTGTAAGAGACCTTTAAGAAATGTTTGTTTCAACATTGCCTGGCCTTGATGGCTAGTTGTGGGGCAAAGGCTGGTTGGTTGCCTCAAAGCTTGCTGAGCCACAGGATGCCACGGAAATCCTCTAGCTGAGATAACGAGACACCATTGTGCTGCTGCCTGATCTTCATTCCCTACCTACACTCAATTCTCCTCAGTGATGAACAATTATATTAGCCTACTACAGCCATATGGAGGGACCCATCGTATTTGTCCAAGGTTTCTGTCATAAAATCTAGCCAAAGGGAGTCAGATTTGCAGCAGTTCAGGGAGGATATGGAGAAGGGAAGACTATTTGAGCAACATAGTAGAGAGATCCTCTGCTTTCCCAAATGTAGTGCTTTCTGCCCACCTTTGCAAAGCCTGCAGTTCTGTCAAAACAGCAACACATTGCAATGTGTGTCAATGCAGGGCATGAGTTTAGAACATCTGAGAAGGGAAACTGGTTTGCCAGTAGTTAGGGAACACTCAAGAAGAAGCAAATACATCAGCAATTAATGTTTTGATCCCCAAAGAGAGGGTTACCGTCTTTGAAAAAAGTAATGCTGCCACTGCAACAAAGCAGGCTGTCCACCTTAATGCTTTTTGTCACTGCAAATTCAGATCCAAATGAACAGCTCTCTGCACTACTGTCTTTCCTGCAAAGCTCATCAATCTGTCATACCAGCCCCAGTGCCCTTACATAGAGTTCTCAAGTTTCAGTTCCTTCTGTGGCAGTCTCCAAACAAATAATTCAAACACAGTGGTTGCAGAAGCATGCTCTTCACACACATTAACTATATTTACTGAAACAACAGGTTGTGCATATCTTTGCAGTATCTTTTGCATATTCTATGCAGTGTGAGTAGATAAGAAATTATCAGCAAAGTGCAGAGCAGTATCTTCATAAGAAGTCCCTATTTAAAAAAATTAGATGAAATTTCTACTGGCAATTACCATTCTCCTGAGAATTCCAATAAGCCTCAATGTTTGCATTTGTAAGTTTATAAACTGAGGAGGTTGTGTTGTGTCTGTTTTGTTTTTAATTTTTTCTAGAGAAATTTTTTTTCTAGGAAGGACTTATTTTGTCTTTCCTTGTAAGTGGATTAGAGCTATTAAAAAACATTTATATTTTCTTTTGCAGTGTTGTTTGCATTTTTGTTTTGACCATAAAAAAGGGAATAAATTCTTCGAAGTGTAGAGGATGCACAGCACTGAGCTAGAATGCATCCATCATATGTCATTTTACCTACATGAAGCACACACAGCAGAGGAACAAATGAAAAACAAATGTAGAGAACATCCAGCCATTTACTATTACTTTATATGGTCTCTCAGAGCAATTTTTCCATTTGATGTGCAGTGACTTTATTCCTTATGATGCAAGCTCTCAAATCAAAATACCATGTATTAAAGAATCGAAGTATGCACAATCATCCTAGCAGCCTTTACTAAGTGGACCTATAATTTTGTTTAAAAAGGTAACACACTTGTTTGAAAAGACCTCTTTTCCGTGAAACCATGGTGATTGGCATTAGCTGTATTTTTAGCAACCAAGTCTTTGGTAAGCTAAGGTGCATGGAAAATAGAAGCTTAACAGAGCAGAACAGATGATTACCTCAACATCCTCCTCCTTTTCACAAAAATAACTCTTCCATAATGTTTCAAACACTGTATAATTCACAGTGTTTCACAGGTCAGTTTTCCTAATATTGAAAGTGTTCAACTTCATTAGAGATGGAAAACCTGTGGTGGAAACAAAGATAGAAATAGAGAAAGCCTGCACTGATGAAGGTTAAAAATTGTCTTGCCAGGAAAGTTCCTAAAAATATAATGTTTGAAACTCTAATGAAATATTTGCTAATTTCATGGTACCATAACTCAGATCCAGGAATCTCCCTCTGTCTAAATTTTCTATGAAATTACTGAATCCATGCACTGAATTAAAGTCTTTAACAAATGTGAAGAACAATTGATCCTGCTCCCTGGAGTAAGCTATTTTTCCTTACAAGTCTGTAGTATTAGTTTTCCTTACCATTCCTCAAGGAATGTCAATAGAATAAATACTCTGGTCAAGAAATTATGCTTTGTTCTTTTTGTACTATCTGGCACTTGGAACAGGGGCAGCTTCCTTCTATGTCTATGAAAAAAGTTGAAGGCAAAGAGAAACAAAAAGTGCTTAGAAAACCATTCTCTTACTTCAATACTTTATGAGAAACTCAGTTTTCAAAGTCAGAAGGATAGGCATTCCTCTGTTATGATTAATCAGTCTTTTTAATTAACTAGAAAGCTTAAGAAAAGACTGGCCGGTTTTAAGAAGTAAAAGTAGTTCTGTTTGTTTGGCTTTGGTTTTAAGGCTTCAGAAAGTGAGCACTTTCCAATCCATCAGGAATGGCTTAGTGAGTCATGCTATATAATCTCACAATAGACAAAATCATTATGCTCCTCTACTCTGCTCTGGTGAGATCCCACCTTAAGTATTGCATTCAGCTCTGGGGTCCCCAGCACAGGAAGGACATTGACCTGCTGGAGTGAGTCCAGAGGAGGCACCAAGGTGCTTAGAGGGATAGAACACATCTCCTATGAGGACAGGCTAAGAAAATTGGGATTGTGCAGCCTGGAAAAGAGGAGGTTTCAGGGTGACTTAATTGTGGCCTTACAGTACCTGAAGGGAACCTATAATAAAGATGGAGAGAGAGTGTTTACCAGGGTATATAGTGATATGACAAGGGAAATGCCTTGAAATGGGGAAACTGAGAGAACAGGTTTAGATTAGCTATTAGGAAGAAATTCTTTACTGTAAGGGTGCTGAGGCACTGGAACAGGTTGCCCAGATAAGATGTGGATGCCCCATCCCTAGAAATGTTCAAGGTCGGGCTGGATGGGGCTCTGGTCTAATGGAATGTGTCCCTACCTACAGCAGAAGGTTTGGAACTGGATGATCTGTAAGGCTGCTTCCAGCTCAGGGTATTCCACAATTATCTGAGTAGCAGGAAGGAAGAATCTAGGAGTAGCACTTGGTTTAGGAATCCCACCAGTGTTCACACACCAGCTTCCCATTCCAGCAGACTGGTTCCTCTGGTATTGCCTATTCTTGTGGTGCCAATAGCTTAAATTATGCACTGAACTATTCAGCACAGGTAAGTACTTTGTATGAACCAACTCAGGGAAGTCTTTCTCAGTTTAAGTCACCTTTTTTGCATTTTTAAGTATGTTCATTAAACTGCATTTCTTACTCAACATTATTTCCTTAATAAAAACTACTAGCAATTTTAACAGTGTAGTGTATTACATCCATCCACCAAACCAAAACAACTTAATTTTTAAAAAAGCTGTAAGACAGAGAAGGGTATAAATTAGGGGTTCTTAATCAATTAATTACTTCTGATTATACTTCTTCTGAGTGTCACAGGAAAAGGTCTTTTTTCTGCTATATGTAAATTAAATAACATTTATGAAATAAGCACATAAAGAAATTACAGACTATATGCCAGTGAGACTAATATTAGCACCATATTCAGAAATCTGTATCAATGATTTTTGTATTTCTGTAAGCTGTAACTCATAAATATCTCAGTGTTGCTATTCTGCAACAGCTATTTACACTAAAACAGAAAGAAAGCCTTCTTTGAAGAATAATACCTATATAACCGAACTAAAATAAACTAAATCAATATTTAACACAATCAGACCCCAAGAGGCTTGCTTTTTTTTTTTTCATTTGACCTTCTGGACTGCCTTTAATAGTGTAACATGGCTTGCAGTGTTCCTAAGACTTTCTCTGACATTCAGGGCATGTGTTTATTTCCTCCCAATATTCCTCCATGATCCTCCAAAGTTTGTTCTTCCAGTTCGTACTTTGCAATCCTATTCTGTATCTTTAAGGTTATACCAGAATCATAAAATAACCCACAATTTAACTAGCAAAGGGCCTTCAGAGATCATCTCGTCCTACTCCCTGCTCAAAACAGGTGGGACTAGATCAAGTTGTTCAAGGCTATTTCTAGTAAAAACTTGGATGTCTCCAAGGATAGAAATTTCATCACCTCTCTGGGCAACTTGTTCCAGTGTTTAACCACCTTTAAAGCCCTGTGAGACTTTCAGTTTTGTTGGACTGAAATGTTCTTGGACTCTCTAATGGCAGTACTCTGGAAGGACATTAAAGAAAATTCTTTTACATGATATTGATTCAGGTGCTGTGTCCTGAAGAGATGTGTTTACTAATAGATTTTTTAGTACTGGAATATCATATTGTTAAATAGCTTATTTATTTAATATGTAAATCAATTTTTTTTTCCTTTTTTGGGGGGTGGGGTGGGGTTTCGGTTCTGAAAAGCAAAAAAGACAGAGTTTTTTGGAATGTCTCTCAAGAAAATATCTGTTGTATCTGCCAAACATATTCCTCAAAGCAACATGAGGAAAACATAGTAAGATTTTTACCTTCTAAGGATGCTTCCTTGATTTTAGTAATACAGAACATTTTCTACTTGTTTTCTGCTGAAGCAAACCCAGAAATAATTTATCAATCGATTAGATTCAAACCTAAGAAATATGTGAAATGCTAACTCTTCACCATCTATTTTTATTCCAATCTGATCATCACTAGCAGAAAAAATAACAGGAATTAGGTCAAGCATGGCTTGATTAAGAGTAAGTCCCCTTTTCAGAGCTAAGAAAACTTTATTTAATCTCTATATCCCCTTCTCTTGCTGCACTACTGGATGAGTGGCACCAATATACTTAAATCAACATAAAGATGTCACAGAATCAATCAAATGGAAACTTGTAAATTCATTTTACAGTCTCTGAAACTTACTGAAGTCAGTGGGAAGGTCAGGCCCCATGTTAGCATTTAGAAGACTAAATTGATTTAAGGGTCTAAGGTTAAAAATCAACATCGGATTTCACAGGCTTTACAATGGTCAAGATACTTGACAGTAATTGATCTCATTATTTTTTCACCTTAGCCAAGATAACTAAAGTAAATTATCTTCTGTTCCTTCCAAACTGCTTTTCAACACCCATTTTCTCTTTATTTTTCTCTTCAGCTAGGATACCTTTGCATAGCACAAATAGATTATTTCAAAATGTCTCTCCTACCACCTTTCTTTCAATGCTACAACACATTTCCTGATTTATTGAAATTCCAAATAAATCTTTAAATGGAGAAATTAATGAATGCTTTTGCTGTATAGGCAAGACTTCACAACAGGGTATTAATTTGCTTTCCACAATTCCACATACTGTAATATAAAGTAGTATAGAAAGTAATTAATACAGTCCTTTTAAACAGCTAGAAATAGATTTTAGCATTGATCACATCAATCATTGGCATCACTAATATGATCACCATGATAATAATACAGATCAATATATACATATATATTCCTGCTTTAATGCTCTCTATTCTATTCCTATTTGTCTTAAGAAAAATAATAGTTTATTACTCTCACACTCTTTGAAGTACTAATTTTAGACAGCCCCATATTTAAAGGCACTGAAGAAGCAACCATGATTATTTTAGTCTCTTACCGCATAGATTTCCCATTCAGATAATCAGGCATAAATTATAACCAGAATATGATACTTCTTCCATCCCAAACTAAAATAGGTTTGACATTTTAAAAGAATTTAACTTTGCATTCATGTTGTATATCATTGACATGCAAGTTGTTGTGTACCCAAAAATCCCAACGATTTATCTCAAGTTGCTGTGTAATCATGATAATTTCACTCAGGCACTGACAACTAGTCAGAAAGAGTGAACCACTTGTTTCAGGGCACTGCCAGTAACACAGGAGGTCTGATGTTATTCTGGTCTGTCAAGCTGCTCTGGTGTCACTTTCTGTTTCTCCTCATATTGTATGCTTCTGTCTCTAAAACCTGTCTCAAATTTACAAGGACAATGCCCATAGCAAGCAGTGAATCAGGTCCCTGATTCACTGGCACCTGAGGGCATACCTGAATGCTCAGACTTGGATTGACAGTACTGATAAATTTACACCATAGTCCCAGGCTGGATGTTGTTCTATGTCAGGTATTTTTCTAGATAATTTCTTAGTGTGAGTTGCAGGTTAACATGGGCCAGGGCACTAGGAGATCCATTCACTGTAGGACAATTTGAGTCAGTTTGCTTGTTTTGTAAAGGGGAAAAATATTAATACTGCCAGATGTCCTTAGTGCTGAAAAACAGTGCTACTAATAGTGTGAAGAGTTTGTAACTCAAAAGACTTAAAGCTTTTCATTTTGGTACAGTTTAAGTACTTGTGTGAAAATAAATGACCACAATAGTTAGATGCTCAACAACCCTAAATGCCTACAGTCCAAACTTAGCTATCTGATATAAGAGGAAATACTTTGCTTTTTACAGTAGCTTCATATTCATTTGAGATCCTGCCAAGAATACAGAAGACATGGACTCATCTTCCTCAGCATAAGAATTCACTGCTTTTTACATCTCACAAAATTGCCATAACGACTGATAGTTCAATAGCTTAGAGGAAGAATCCCATCACGGACCAGCATGCTATCCTGGAGAGCAGAGAAATATGGGTTTGAACTCCCTCCTGTTGAGGAAAGAATTTAGCATATGTGTGACCTGGGGGCGAATGAAGCACCGTGGCCAGCTCCCTATTCAGCCTACCCCAAGCACCTCCACCCAGGAAGGCAGTAGCGACTGAAATCTCAGATTTGTACAGCCATTTGCCACAGAGGTAAGGAAATTCTGTCAGGCACTCTTATACCCTAAGATATTTTGTACCAAGGAATAAATGGCACATACATGGTAGTAGAAAAAGTGATACATATTTTAGTACAGAAATTCAATCAGGAGCCTACAATGTGATAGATGAATGCAAAATTATTATCATCCATCATGGAGTTGCTATGTGGATTGAGAAAATAAAAGATAGCATGAAGCTGCTATGACTGAATAGTTTTCTAAACCAAACCACAGTGGCTTTAACCACACTTTTCACTTACATTATCTCTTTGAAGTTTTCAATTGAACCAGTCATGTTTCATTATGTTGACTCCTAATGATGAGATGGAGAAACAAAATGACACTAGGCATTTGCAGTAGATCAGTCAGAAAATCAAAGACAAAAAAAGCATCAATAGGAAAATAGTTCATAAGGAGTCCTTTGTGGGGGCTACAGATTGGCCAAAAAATGCATTTTATTCTTTATAAGTCTGCTTTTTCAGTAGTATCTTACAGACTGACAACCAAAATGGAAAGATATTTTTATAACATACTTTGAATAGAAAACATCCCTTTACTAATTTGTGGGTGTTTTCATATATAACTTAAGTGCATTCTAACTCTGTTTTAAGAAAGATAAATTCTGTTTGACTTAAGGCAGTTATAAGGCATGCTTTTCTTTGTATTTAAATCCATTTGAAGACGTGTTTTGATCTAGAACTGAATAATTATGTGGGTTTATATATGCTCTTCAGACATTTAAAATTAATTTTTACTGACTGAAAAGAGGACATAAGTTAAATTAATTCCATTAGAAAATTAAGATAGAAAATTCAAGAAAATATTTGCTGCTATGGAAGAACCAATTAGATGGTTGATTGTAAAGATAGTAAAGGAAGAAGACAATTTTGACTAAATGCCTATTCATTGGCTATGTAAAAACATCTGTTATAAATGAAAGAGCAATATATTACTGAAAAAAAAGATATTACTGAAAGTGTGTACTCATATTCTGCCACACACTCAATTTAGGCAGTTAATCCTAATCTTTGTGGACTAGACTTCTCTGGTCTAACAAGCTGCTGTACTTTTCTTTTGATTTCAAAATAAGCAATGCCTCTTTCAAAAAAACCCAACAAACTAATAAAAACTTGAGAGTAAAACAACTATCTTGAAGGATGTATTAGTTTTTTTGTCTTATTTTTCTAATTATAAAATTTTACTGAGTCCTTTGTTCTTATTAATTATTTTATCATAATTATTAAGGATAACTCTTTCTTCATAAATATCAAAAATAATTTCAAAAATACTTATGCTAATGGTTTTGGTTTGTCTCTTTAGATGAGTCCAGGACTTAATTTAAAAGCTCTTTTGACCAATTACATAGTAAAATCACCTGTGTACTCAGTGGTGCCTTTCCTATGGAGACAACCTCTTAATCTCTCTCTTTTGTTTCTGAAGTGTTTCTTCCTTGCATCCTCTGTACTTAATACTGAGGAGTTGAACATTGCCAAAACCACTGTGATCCTGGGTGGTAATTATCTTATTTTTCCATTGTGGTTTCCTGATTATCTAAGAAGTGGAATATCTATTTATTGTAACTCAGAGCAATGCATATGAAGAATTTTTCAGGTAAATTATGATTGTTCTACGTGACTTCACTTCCTATTCCTATTTTCTGTATAATGGGCAAGAAAAGAGTCATACAGAGAGCCTGGCATGAGCAGCTGGGATGGCAATGGAATTCCAGAGGGCTTGCTTATCTGTGCATGTTACATTGAGACAATTTAAATTGTTAACTTATCTTTTGTTCTGTTTTTGTTCTGGGACAAAACCAAGATATAGTCTCCCTATTCTGTGTTATAGACACTATGAAAAATTCAGAGTCCCTCTCACTTGTTGCCTCCCTGAACTTTTTTGTCTTTCATTCCTAGGGAACAATCAGCCTGGTGGAGTACACAGGTACCTAGGCTACCTAGCAGTGTTTTCTGGAATAAGAAAGTTATGGATTTTATCTCTTTTCCCCCATGCTGAGGGGTGCTTGAAATCCACTTTCTATCTTTTTGTGACTTCTACAATTGACCTCCTAGACAGAATGTGTGCCTTTCCAAAGAGAACTAGGTGAACTTAATGCAATAGAGGCATCTCTTAATTCCTATTAATTCTATATACATTCAGTGGTAGATAAGATTCATCATCTTTATCTTCTACAGTTAATGAAGCAAGAGATAAATACCTCTAGACAGTGATCCATCTAATTTTATGATCCTGTCTCACCCTCCAGAAATACTTATTACACATATGATATATTATAATAGGTAGGTAGACACACAGAGAAATGAACATTATATGCCTAGTTCTGGGCAACTAAAGTTAGTGGAGATGAATTCACATGCTAACTAAAGCAGATGGAGACATTCTGGAGATACCTAAGACATCTACCCATCTTAGTGAAGGATGAAGTGCCACGTTTAGGAGATTAGGACCCCCACCTACAAAACCTGAGAGAAAGAGAGCCTCGACCATTATCCTAGATTGCCTGGGTTACTCCTTTTGTTCCTCATCACATTTGTTCTCCCTCTCCCCCAAGACTGGGGCCAGTACCTAAGTGGATTGGAGATGTCCCAAATTTGTGTAACTAAAGAACAGCAAATCGATTCTTAGTAAAAAGGATCTGTTTCTGCTCTGCTATTCCAGTTCACATATGGGGACCAAAAGTGACTGTCAAGAGTTCCACCACAGTAAAATCAATGAAGAAACTGATGTGTCATCTAAAACAGCTTAGTGAACAACCTAAACAACTTACTGTATTTATACTACTGAAAGATTTTATCATGGGCTTATAGGTCTGCATGCCTAGGACTGGTGAGCCTGACCATCCTCTTCCTAGACGGGGCTGGGCAAGAGCAATTCTGTTGAAGTCAGCAAGGGAAAATGTGTATAGTTGGCACTACAGAGGAATGGGGTCTGATATGCTTATTCTGAAATGTCTCGCTGGGACTTCAGTTAACCAGGACTGCTGGTAAATGAGCAAAAGTGGATTGGCAAGCTCTTTTGCCAGATTACTCTCATGTGCATCCATCTGGGCCCATAGACTTGTGAGTGTCTAATTGGCACAGCAGGTTACCAGCCATTTCCTCCTGGATTATGGGGGCTTCACTCAGCTCCCCATCACCAACTTCCAGCTCTGGGATGTGGATATCCTGACGACAACTAGTTTTGGTATTAAAGACTGAGGCAAAGAAGGCATTAGGTACCTCAACCTTTTCTTCATCCTCTGACACTATGCTACCCTCTGCATCCAGCAAAGAATGGAGACTCTCTTTAGTCCTCTTTTTGCTGCCAATGTATTTATAGAAACTTTTCTTGTTGTCTTTAAATGCAGTAACCAAATTCAGTTCCAGTTTGGCTTTGGCCCTTTACATTTTATTCCTACATAACTTCAGAACAGAATTTTAGTCCTCCTTGAGCTGCCTGCCCCTTCTTCCAGAGGCGATACACTCTCTTTTTTCCCCCCTTTCCAGCCAAATTTATGTTTAACCAGGATGGTCTTTTTTGCCCCAACATGTCTTACAGCACAAGGGAACAGCCTTCTCCTGTATCTACATTGTAAATTTCCTTCTTAAATCACATTCAGCCTTCCTGGACTCCTTTGCTCTTCAGAACTGACTCCCTTCTCCTAAACAGGCCAAAGTCTGCCTGCTCAAAGTCCAGAGTGGCAGGTCTGCTGGTGCCTCTCCTTATTTCAGCCAGAATTGAAAACTCTGTCATTTTGTGGTTGCTATGCACAATCAAACTGACCAAGCACCACAACAACCATTAGTCTTTCTCTGTTCACAAGAAACAGATCTAGCAGGACACCTTCCCTGGTAGATTCACTTACTAGTCATGTCAGCAAATTGTCTTCCACACACTCTAGGAACCTCCTAGAGTGCTTCTTCTATAATGTGTTGAAATAATATCAGCCTAAATAACTACATTCATTTTTTTAGCAAAGTGTATAAAAAGGAAATGTATGGGGAGTCCATGGTAAGGGGCTGGCAATGGGGCCTTCAGGGCAGTCTCCACGAGTAGAGGCCACAGCTGCCCCATGCCAGACATGTCAGTTCCAGCCAGTGCCAACAGACCCAGCTGAGCTCCTCAGCCAAGGCAGTGATGCCAGTAAGAAAATATATTTAATAAAGATAGAAAACGCAGGGGCAAGTGGTGAGGAGGGCATGAAAGATTGAAAAACAGCAGAGGGAACACCAAGTGTGGAGAACAAGTAGAGGACAGCAGTAGTTCAGGCTCTAGGGCAGAGATTCCTCTGCAACCCATGGAGGGAGAAGTGAGGTGTTTCTGAAGGAACTATGGTCCACATAGGAGTAGAGGATAAGTGTGAGGAAGAGGAGGAAGCTGCAAGGAGGAACTTTAATAGACTGACTGTAACTCCCATTCCCTGTTCCCTTGGTGGGAGCAGAAGGTAGACGAGTTGGAGTGAAGGATTGAAGTTGAGGGTGGGAAAAGACAAGGGGAAAGGTGTTGGGGCTTTTTTTTTTTTTTTTGTGTGTGTGTGTGTCTTGATTTCCCACTTCCCACTACTGAGATCTATTTTAACTGATAAAAAATAGTTTAAATTTCACTCCTTTTCTTTTTCTCGACCCAAGAGCTTTTCCATCATGATTTCTACCCCATCCTGAATGAGTGAACATCAGGATGGGAGTTTGTCCCTTTAGCCAAAGTCAACACATCACAGCAATAAAGACATTCTTTCATATTGCCTTTGCGCCAAGTAGCTTTGAAAGTCACCAAAAATACTACAACTTACTTTCTAAACTTGATCAAGGGAATTCTTCTGAAGCCATTTTTGCATTAATGTAAACCATTGTCATTATGAGTTTCCAAGAGGATGCAACAGGTATGAGGGTGAGCAGAAAAAAGAAAATCTATAAAAAGTCTGCTAAAAAAAGCCTAAAATGAACCAAGTTATCTGCACTGTCGAGTTCTTGAAATAAAATTCCATCAGTCCAAGTTAATGGTTCTTAATAAATGTGGTTAATAGCTAAAAATGGAGTTGAGTGTTCATTTCTTCAACATTACAAGCAGTCATTGCACACAGTAATAAAAATAGAAATAATGACTTCAGGATTTTTTCCCCTTTGAATTGAGTTGTCACCCATTAACTTAACGTTTAAAGCATAATTCATTAATACACTGTCATTGATGTGAGACTCCATTATCAAACCTCTTCAAGATATAAATTTTCCATTCTAAGCTGCCCATCTTTCTAAAACCTAGGAAATAGACTTTGGATCCACCAAGTATTCAGCTTTATAATGCTGTCACATTAGGGGCATTTTGTTTTATTTGTCTCTCCACCATTTAACTTTCAGGTTCCCAAAGGTGTATATAGCTCCCACTGGACTATAAATACTTGAATTAGGAAAAGAGCAACAGCTGGGGGTCAAATTATGTAAACTTGGCATTTCTTGTCTGAGATGCCTCTAGTAATTCACATCACATTTCAACTGTTGAAGTGGAAAGAGTACTGCAAGAAAAAGGGCAATATAACTCAGAAAATATAAAGGGATAACACTGAATACATCTGACAATCATTATAGCAACTAGCAATTTCCATGCATTGCCATCCTCTATAAACAAGCAACTCAAATGGCAAGAGCTGTAAGGCATAAGACATTTTCCCTTTTGCTGGCCTGGAATAATCCTGCCATTAGCAATCACTGCACCACAAATGGAAGTGCATCAGAGGGAGCAGTGTAGTAGCATTAAAAAAGATAATTCTGATAGCTGCAGTAGACAACAGCTGCATGCAAGCTAACTTTCTCTTTTGGGAAGATAAATTAGTCAATGAGTTACCTTGCAGTGCCATAGATAAACTATTTCTAGTATTTTGAGAATCTTGGCTGTTCAGAAGATACCATGTAGATTTGTAAGAAGAACAAGTGCTCTGCTGTAAGTTTTGATAAGCAAGATGCTGCTTTGAGATACCTGTGGAACACATGGCACTTCAGGAAACAATCACTCAGTAAATGAAGATGCTCCTTTGAGATACCTGTGGAACACATGACACTTCAGGAAACAATCACTCAGTAAATTGTTTAATAATAACAGTGGTATTTCCAGCTGTATTTGGTCCATGTAAGTGCAATAAAGATGCAAATTGAATCATCTGCTAACTTCAATAAAGTTAAAGTTTATATTTGCTTAGTAATGGAAATATTGATGGTTTATAATTAGTAAAAAATTTCTCTGGTTAGCATCTTTAATTAAATCAATTGCACATTAGAGTATTAGTCATATCCTATCTTCTAGTTGCACAGGTTTGTGCTATGTTAAATTTTGTGTTGTGCTCATGTGTCAAAAAGTTGTCATTATTAATTAAAGAACAGCATCATATTTTATTATTCATAGCCCCACTTATGAGGAGAGGATTTATCAGATTGTTGGTTGTATCAGCTAATCATCATTGCCTGCTACACATAATGCATTTATGTAGTCCCATCAAGTCTTGCATTCTTGAAAATAAGTGGCATAGCATGGAAATCATAAAATGTGAAGATCCAACTACTTTTTAGTGCTATTCACATGTTTAAGGAATTTAGACTGTAACTAGGATGAGACATAGAGTAAGGGAGATTTTTGTGCAAAAGTATTTCATCTAACCCACTATTTAATGAAAATGAAAGTTTTGGGGTAGAAATTTGTCAGTTTCAAGAAAAGTGGTCTGAGGAAGTTTGCATGGATTCAGGGTGGAAATTCTGTGCAAAGTGACCAAACAATTTTTTAAAAAATAAAAATAAAGCATATTAAAAATAGTGAAAAGAATTAGATAGTCAGCTAGACTATGGAGGAACAGACGGGATGGGAGGATGGGTCACCCATAACAGATCTTCCCATGTATGCATGACAAGGATAAAATGTAATGAAAATTCTATTCTATTTTATTCTATTCTAATTCTATTCTATTCTATTCTATTCTATTCTATTCTATTCTGTTATAAAATAAAAATAATAAAACTATCAGTAAAAGGAACAAATCTACATTTTTCATAATTCTTGCATGAAATATAAGAGTACCTATCAAGTAAATCTAGTCTTTTCTTGAGACAGAAAAAATAGACTCCCCTGTATTTTATTGGAAAGGTTATAGGAAAAGGAATTTTCATTGTTTACCATAGACAATCTGCATGAAGATCAAGCCTACACAACAGCAAGAAGAGGCCTCTTCTTCCAATATCCAAAGGAAAAAATTTTTTCCAATAGTCATAGAAAACAAAAACCCACCAAAAAACCCCACCAACACACACAAAGAACCAAAAAACCAGAAAAAGCCAAAAACACCCCCAAAAACCCCACTCCAACACCCCCCCCAAAACAAATCCCCACACATATTTTATGTGGTTATTAATTGCATGCATTAAAATGTCATCCAGCTGTTTTCTTTATCCACATCTTCATATTTTGCTTTTGAATTTAACATGGTACACACAGTGGCATTCTCTGCTTCAGTGTACAAAGAGGTGTTCGCTCCTTTGATGGCCTGGATATGCAGAATAAAACAACCTTATCTGAAGTGGTCATCAGAAGCACAGTGTAAGACAATATTCTAAGTTTGGGAGCATATAAAATAGAAATCAATCAGACGGTTCTGCTTTCTGTCCTTTGAATGAGCCAACCCATTAAAAACATTTCTACCTCAAAGCAAACAGAAAGACCAAAGAACCTTAACAGCCTACACACGCCTATATCCCAGGAACCTTTCTGAATGGTTCTGAATGGTTTTAAATATGAATCAACTTTGGATTTAAAGTGAAGAAAATTATGTATACCTGAATAGGCTCCAAAGTTAGTCAATAAGAGGTGTAACCTAGTTCCCTACTCTTCATGTAAGCCAATTTCAGAGGTGAGTGACACACGTTCAGTTAAGTGAAGGGAATTTTTGTGAACTATAGCTAAGACTGTGGGATGTTAGGTACACTGGAAGATTAGAGTTGAGTTAGGAGGCAGAGTTGAGAAAAACTTCATTGTTCTGTTTGCTTCAGTTTGGGGCAGTGAGCTACAAGTAAAATTAGTCTTGGCTAGACAGTGGTTCTTTTGCCTGACTGGCAAGTTGTCTCTTCTTACAACATCATCAGACATTCCCTGAGCTGTAGTTGTTAATGGTAAACAAAACAGGGTCATTGAATAGTTTAAAAATACCCTTCTCCTTCTTGCTAGAAAATATTTTCTATTTATCACCAGTGCATAACATTTTTGAGACACGTGTTTGCTTACATGAGAATAAACCACAGGCAGCCAGTACCACGCAGGCTGAGATTCCTTGAAAGAGATTCAAGGCAGAAATAATTTGCTGGTGACATCTTTAACATCTAAAACCATACCTACGTTACAGATGAGAAGAAAGTTAGCTAGCAATAAGTTCCTAGCCCCTGCGAATTCTGATAAGTGGAACTAGCAAGAACTAATGCTTGAAAAACCATCAGTTAAATTCACCAATAATATACAATTATATTGAGGTCACCATCTCTGAGGAGAGTATCTTGAAGAATTGAGACTTCATAGGTAAGTTTGGAGAGGACATAAATTTTCACACAAAGTCCTCTAGCACCTTCCATAAGTACATATCTCTTGAAATCAAATATTGAGATTCTGAGCATTAACCAGGCTTCTCAGAAGGCAGAGATATTGAAGATCATAATACAGGGTACTGCCAGTTGAGTGGAAAACTGTTATGGAGAGAAGTGGACCCCAAACCCAATTTTTTCTAGACTTGCTCCAAGAGAGCATTTCCTAACTCCAGCATCCAGGCTGTATTCCTGTTTTGTGCTGGGGTCAGACCTGGATTATGCTATCTGAATTAAGCATTTGCATCCATTTCTGAGTTGCAATAATGGAGATTCCCTCTGATCTCATTCCACTAACACTCACACAACCAAACACTTGCTGTTCACTCTTGGTTACATCTGTTAGTAAGTTAAAGGCAAAGCAGGACTATTTAAAAATCAGTTTTTTCATGCACAGCTGAAACTCCAAAAACATGAATGTACATGAAATAAAAAAGAAATAAAATTTCTAAGTTTGTTTTATCCAAACACAGCATGTGTTCATTGAAGACTTCAAATTCCCTCCTCATCTGCTGGATGAGAAGGGAATGTAAGCTTGACATTCTTTTCTATATGTGAATGTCAATGTTTCTACTTGCATTTCTTTGCCTTTCGGGAATGAGCAGCATGGATTTCAAGGGGGCTAATCAAGCAAGCCTGTTTTGATTAAAACCAAAAACCACTAAATTTCTCCTGTTATTGGCTAACCTGGATTCTGGCATTTTGTTTTAGGTGCTTCTTTGTTCCCCAAAAATCTGTTGCTGTGTGGATTAAACTATGGAAGTTGTATAGAGACAGGATTTTTTTTTTTAAAGAAGAATATGGATACGAATTTTTCCTTCAAATAATATTTAGATTTTTCCTGGTTGGAAGGTTTTATTTAATTTTTCCTTCAGACTGGTTGATTGCATGTTGTAGAGGGGAGTGTTTGGAAAATGCAAATTTAGTGCAAACAGCATAGTTTTCCATGTAATTGGAATGTAAATGTCACTGTATTTTGTTAGCTGAGATCAATTCACTGCACATATACTGAGTGTATCTTGGTGGAATTTTGTGACTTACAAGTTCCTAAGTTCAACTATTTGAGACCTTTCAAGATGTGAAAGTAATTCTGAGGAACAGAGGTAGACCAGACAGATGGAAGCTACCCCTTGATTCTAAGTGATACAAAGACATCCCTGCAAAATAATCATCCTGTTATTTAGAATCTTACTTTGGGATGAGAAAAAATTAGATTCAGTTTTCAGTTTTGCTACAGAAATCCTATGTGACCTTGGACACTGTGCCAGAGGCACCTGGCCAACTGGAAACACAAGACTTTGAGATTTAACTGGCATTCAGATTGTCTGAGCCTGGGCTTTAGCCTCTCTGTGCCTCAGGTTCCTGTCTGTGAAAAGAAGATAAATTGACTTCCCTGCTTCACAGTTAATATTGTACAGACAAATTCATCTGAGACTGTGAGGTACTATTGTGAGATTTGTGTAAGCATCTTTATAAAAATGTATTCTTACTTTTTGCGACTCTCTCCAGCATACAGTGGAGGACACAAGAACTGGTGTAATAATATTGTCACTTAATATAGCAAAAACTACCACCCATAAAATCCTGGTGTCTATTTCCACTTATCCCTGTCCAACAACCAATAGATATTAAACATAGGTGTGTGACTTACCCCGGATATACATGTGTATTTTATCTAATAGGGGCACACATGCTTTTATTTTTGCTGAGATATATGAGCATGTGAACTTCTATGATATTGCTAATTAAAACTGATCCAGTGGGGAGGTGTCCCTACCCATGGCAGGGGGAATCGTGGCTAGATGATCTGTAAGGTCCATTCCAACCCCTAAAATTCTGGTACTTACATGGCAAATACACTTCTTTCTCCTTGCTTGATTTGCCTTTGGAGCCCCAGGATAGCCAGCATAACACCATTTTATGTCTAACAACCCTTTGTAGACTCAGATCACATTTTATACCTAGATAAAAATGGGTAGATGTCACAGAGGTAGTCTTTCAATTTGCTAAACCATATAGCTGGAATGAATTGCTATGTGTACTTAGAATTTGTCCTATTGATAATGAGATAATTGCAATTTCATTTTGTTTAAATGAAAAATCCCACTTTTTGATTTCACCTTAGTAGGGGAAAATGAGTTTTGGCACTGCAACACTATACAAAGCCAATAATTTTAAACACATTCATATCACTATTTTTACTGCTTTGGAAAATGAATACTGGCTACATGGTTGCCAAAAATACTCTTGCCTATTCATACTCTGTGGTGCAAGTTCTTTGATGTCTTCCTTCTAAGTCTACACACAGGAACATTTATTAATATCACAGTAGCTGTCAGAAAGGAATGCATGAAAATGAGTTAGTCTGAACCCAATGATACTGCTCACAAGTTCAAAGTTACATGCATATGTCTTCATAGGGCTCAGATGGAAAACAAATTTTCAGTGTTTACACAGATTGAAAACCAGCTATATGGTGACTTTGGCATGTTTTCTTTGTAACTTTGATCTCTTGAAGCAAAGCAAAATGATAACTCTGGAATATGTCTCGTCTTTCCTAAAAAATGAATCCCAGAACCCTGGCTGTGCCTGATACTTTGAGGAGCAGAGAAAATTATAACAGATAGTCATGCTCAATCAAAAGAGAGCGAGTTGCATTTAATTTTTGAATTAAATCTAAATTCCTG
>NW_008680814.1:60163-80908 GCF_000695815.1 Acanthisitta chloris
GGAAGTCCTATAGTAAAACCAGGGAGGGTTTTGTGGAACAACACAAATGGTGGAGATACCATGGTATTAAAGGCACAAAAGTATTTATAACCCTATTGTATATTTGCTGCCTGTTATTCTGAAGAACTCAAGTTCTGAATTCTAGGCATAACTAATACCAAGCTTTCAAAAGTGTAGTCACAAGTGTTTAAGTGCCTAGATAAATCAGGAGGTATCTGTTAAAAAGATAAGAGCAAGTGACCACCTAAGAGCCTCAAACAAATGCATACCTCCAACAAATTCACATTTGCAGTAGGTGGATTCTCAGATGTGAAGAGAAGTTTTCTCACACCTGGTTAGAGCAACAAAGTCATTCAGAAGATCTGCCATGTAGAAAAATAAGGCTAAAATGATTGGTTTGCTGCAAGTAGGTGATACTTTGCTCACCACAAAATCAGAGAGGTCAGTGCAAAATTATGTCTAAATCACGATTGACTTGAATGGGATGATAAGCCTAAGAAATACACTATGCAACTATGTTTTCATTATTTGTCCAGAATCTTATGCATTTTCTTTGAAATTACCTCATAAGGTATTACATTCCCTGGACAAAGTTTAGGGGTACTATGCATTATTATTCTTCATAGCTGCCACAAGGAAACCCATTAGCAATGCAGATAATTGGACTGCCTTGGCAAAACTGATGGAGATAACCATGAAGGGTATTGATATGAAACTGTCACATCAGTTGGAAGAAAATCAATGTTGCCTGTTCAGGTGGTAGCTCTGTGTATTCCTGGTCAGTGATGGAAAACCTCATTCCTGCAAGGCAGTAACTTTGTGCCTGAAGACTTTGGTGTGTGCATTGGAGGCCTTAAACAGCAAACCCCAGAATAAATGCTGTGGCTTTTGTCTGTTCCACCTCCCACCTCCCACCGAAGGGGATCAAATTGGCAAAATTCTTGTCACTTCTTTTCCTAATCATACCACTCTTTGCTCTTCGTTTATCTTTTTCTCTGCAGGTATAGTTAACTCAGCAACTGGCTATATGTAAAGTTTTAACAGAAATGTTCTCATTGTGTACTGGAAATCTTTAAGCACATGATAAGGAATGAGAGGGAGACAGCAAGTAGAGTTTTCCTTGGATATGTTTTTCCTCAGCTTCTGACATAAGCTGGAGGCTTTATTCAAGGCATCACATTTCATAGCTGTTTAATGCCTGATGGATCCTGCCCATGGGCTTCTTTAATCCCTTTTTGAGGTCATATTTTTAAGCTTCACAATATTCTTTGGCAAAAAAAATTTAAATGACACATCAGGTGAAAAATGCTTCATCTTATTACTGTTTTAAGCCTGATACATAATAATTTGATTTTGAACTCACTGGTTCTTGAGCTATCAGAGTTAATAATCACTTCTTTGCTACCTTCTGGTAGCTCCTGGTGATAACCTAGCAGCAATACAAAACCATGAGTAGCTTCATTCTATTAATGGAGTAAGGTATGGTTATAAATGCACCATTTCTAATTAAAAAAAAAAAAAGAGAACTCTTATGTGAAAACACTCATTGATACAGCTATACTAAATAAATGAAAAAAATCACTCCATTAACTGGCATTTTTCCTAATAGAACTGTTTTGGCATAGATCAGAATTTTGATTACAATGTATCAGTTTTGTGGAGATTTAATCACCCTTTTGTATTTTAATTGACATGCTTTCCTTATTTAACACAAATATTGAAAAGATGTCTTCCTTTGTCTGAGGTTTTATCATTTCTTTTTTACCTCTTACTGCCACCTGAAACCAGCATTCCTACACTCTTTTTGCATTGCACAACTTCCAGAGGGCTGATTTTTACAATATATGAATCACATATAGCATGCCAATACTTTTTTTGTATAAAGATGTCATCAACATTTCTCAGAGATACTACATTATCTTTCTGTTTCATTTATTCTACTTTCTTTGTTCAGCTTTCTTGTATGTGTGTATTCCTGGCTGTGCCTTTCTTTTTTGTGGGTAGTGAACTCCAACAGCATCCCTGAAAGAAAATTCAGAATCTTGAATGCTGCTTCAAGTTAGCTTTTAGTGGAGTTGGTCGTCTGTACTGTCCTTCAAACTGACAGCTGAAAAATGTATTATGAAACCCCCAATTACCTTTTGCTCCTGCTATTCTAAACTTAAAACTACTCGTGGCAGCATCAGGGTTGTGCAAAGACACAGAGATACTCTTTGTGAAATCGAAGTTAAGAGATCCAGAATTCAGAACGTTAGTCCTAGCATAGAAAACTTGAATTTGATAAGACTCACAAACAATAATAGAAAGAAAAATACAAATAATGATCAGATCTCATATTTTCTCATTCCCCCACCCTATATTGACCTGGTAAATGTTTTGAATTTTCTTACCCACAAAACCTCTGTTTTACTCTCATGCATGTAAAGTGCTTGTTGAATCCTCTCCAAGGAAGAAGATACTAGAAATCAGTCCCAAGCAAAAAAGCACTCCAGACAGAAAATTATAAAAACCAATCTAAAGTTCATCATGTAGCCATGTATTAAGCAAGTGGTTAATAACAATACATAAAGAAATAACATATAATTGCAGTTTAAATTTTTAGCTGTCTTCTGTGGGAGGAAAAATGAGCAGAAGATGTACTATCTCAGTCCACATTTTATTCTACCATTATTTTATCAGTTTTACAGAAGTGTTTGTATGGGGCAGTTGTTTCTTGTAAACCTTTACAAATGAAAAGTTCCATTTCCACATAATTTTGAAATTTCTTGTCTGTTTCTATTTCTTGCTATTCTATTTAATTCAGAGTGACTGATGACATGTAACCTTGCATTGTCTATCACTCGCTCAAGTTCTTCTAAATTCTTGTACATTTCTAATGCTTTATCAGATACTGTATTAATATCCACTAAGATTAACACCATGCAGTAGTTTTACACGTTAATTAGCAGCAAACTCACAATCATTTCACTTCATCCACTGCCATTTCAATAAAAAGGACAGAATTAGTGAACTAGATTAGTGCAAGTTTCTTTGCTAGAGACAGTAAAAGTTCTGCAAAGGAAAATCCTGTTCTACCAAACTCTTGTCTTTCATCGAAGTGGCCAGCAAGTATGTGGGCAATCTGCTTTGTATAACCTATTATGGCTCTTGAGAAAACTAATCAGCCATGGAATAAAAAGTTATCCTAATATAAATACAAAAATGTTAATAGGGCGGAAGCAAACACAGTTGTAGTGGGTGGAATACTTCTTAAAACAGGAATTTAGCAGTGGAGATGCAGATGAGTGCATGTTGAGTCCTGTGCTGTTCAACATATTAAAAAATAGTCTGGAAAAATAAGCAGTGAATCTAAAGTTGGATGTGACAAAAAAGTTATTAATATTGAAATATATATAGATATATTAGTGTTATTATAACAATATGAAGGTTGTAGTTGAGGCAACAACTGACTGTAGAATTTCAGAAAGCACATATGAGGCAAAGTGTGGACAACACTATAGAATAATTTAAAATCATTTAGGTTGGAAAAGACCTTTGAGATCATCAAGTCTAACCATTAGCCTAACACTACCAAATCCACCACTAAACTATGTTCCTAAGTGCCACATCTATACATCTTTTAAATACTTCCAGGGGTGGTGGATCCACCACTTCCCTGGGCAGCCTGTTCCAATTCTTGGCAGCCCTTTTGTCAAAGAAATTAATAAGACATCAGATTAAATTTCAAACAAGAAGTGTGGTGCACATGAATAAAAATAACAGTAACCTCACTCATGATCATGGCTTCTGAAGTCACCCTTCATGAGTAATATTGAAGTTGTGACAGTAGCATGGTCACACAGTAACTCAGTGCTTAGTGGCAGTCACAAAGCAGTAAAATGTTAGGAAATAGGGAGAGAATGAAAAAGTGCTCTGAAAACAGATACACTGAGACCTACTAACTACATAAACCACCTCTGGGTATTTCTGTGTTCTTATATAAAATGGTCTGGAAGTCAATTTTCAAAAGTGACCTCAGAAAAGATGGTAACTATCCAATGTCATTAACCAAATATTTCAGTGTAATTTATACTGTCTTCAGTGGGTGCCTTTATTTTCCCTCTGCCAAGCAATAACTAAAACTGCATTTTTGCAGAAAGAACTTATTGCAGAGAAAATCTGTGGCAGGAGTTCGTGTATTATATATTAAGAGCACTATTTTTTTTAAAAATGCAGTTTTCTTCAATTTATACACTCCAACTAATCCTGAAAAACAGGTCTAATAACACATCAGAAAACCCATTTCCCTTTTTCTACCAAGGTCAAAAAAATGTCAGCACCTGAGTATTCCAATCAGACTCTGGCACCAGCGTTAATTTTACTCAAATACAAGAGGAGCTTACATGCTACCTGTATGGTTGAGTCTCTGTGGAGTCCAAAAATAACCATGACTTATATCATCCTAAAATATGAATATGTGCTCTCATCATTAGAAAAAAGTACAAGAAAGATTATGTGTCCTCCTAGTTGCAACACCAGCCACACAAATAGCAATTGTATTGTGAAATTTTTTAATTCTATTTGGCATGCTCCAATGGGAGGAAACCCATATGATAAGGTCAAGAAGGTGTGATGGTTTCTGTGGTCTCAGAAACCAAAACAGTTAAGACAGTTGGAGATTTCTATATCGTTTGTGTTCTCTTGTTGAGATTTTTTTACCACAGTCTGATTGTCCTTTAAAAAGTAGATGGCAACTCTAAAATAAGTCTTAAAGATACCTTTTAGTGATTGCATTTCATTTATTAAAGCTGTCAAGAAACCAAGGAAATGACAAAGTTGGTAAAACCCTTGTATCCTAAGCTACATGATAAATTCTAGTATGAACAAACATACCATTCATACCACCTCCTACACTATTTAGCTAGTTTAACAAATGTAAATTAAGTACTTGAAGTCAGCAAAATTAACTATAATAGATGAGGCTTACAAATGAGTAATTTTGTACAGCTGCCATTTGCTCAATATTATAAAAGTGCTCTTAATTTGATTTAACACATCTGTGAAGTGACTTCATTCTATAGATTTATCATCTGAATTTGCATTTTTTTCTGCTTACAGGAGGGAAAAAAGAGCCAATTTCACTTGGAAATTCTCATTTATTAGGCTGTTATATAAATCTTTTCTATAGTGCTTTGTGATGCAAGTATCAGCAACACCAGTGAACAGGGTTCTATGGCAATTAGGGATAAATGAATAGATCTGGGTGACAAACCACTAAGGTTTTTGTTTTGTTTTGTCACTCCCCCCTTCCTCCCTCAGTATACCCCTGGTTACTCTTCTGCTGTTGATTTCAAAAACTGAGGCAGATTGTACGTTTTATTAATCAGATTAAAGTAGAGAGAGGAGACCCTCAAGAATTGTTATTGTTTCAGTGATTTAGCACTCCTCTATCAGTTTGGGTGTAAACCCTACATCTGTTTAACAAATAATGCAAGAATCCAAGATTATTTTTCCAGTGCAATAGTTCTGTTTCTTACCTGGTATAAGTAATTTCACCAGCTTCATTGAGGTTACTGCAGAGCATTCTTAGCTCTAGCATGCCATGGTTAATATCATTCTGGCCACAGAGCATCTTTCCATTCTTAAAAAATAGCTTAGTTCTAGCTAAAGAGATCATAAAAACAATAAATAGAGAAAAGGTTGCCTTTTTATATCATCCATGAAACTTTGACCTTAATGCCTCAAAGGACAAAAGGTCTATAAACATATAATTAAGGTTGTTGACAGACTATAACAGACCACAAGGTTTTTCATAAACCTGTAGTATGTGTACTGCATATCTGAGGACTGAAAAGTTTAAAAGCATATAAACACACGAATTCCCCAATTCAGCACAGTTATATTAATTGGATTTCAATTCCTTAAAATTCATACTGTGCTTATTAACTATTTTAATATGTAAGGACTGAATCAGAAGAAGAGTTCAACCACTACATGTCACCTAACTTTTGTCACTGCAGTAAGGCAGTTGATTCATGATGTTGGAGGCATTTAGTACCTGTCTACATGGACAACAAATCAATTACCACATTAAAGAATATTCTGAGTACGTCTCACAGTACCCTTTCCAATAAATCATTTGTCATTCCATGGAATAATTCACTGATCATATGGCAAGAGTCAGGAGGAGAAAGCATGGCAATAAAATCAGTGATTATTTCATTTAGCAAAAGATGAGTAGTAGAAAGGTCAGTGTCCTATCTCCAGTGCAAAATAAATATTCACATCTGGTATAGGAGCTAAGCTTTATTTTCATTGTTGTTGCTGTTATATTAATAATTGTTAGTCTGAAATTTGGTCTATTTCTGCCCTAAATATTGGGTACTCTTAGCTACTGGGCAGAAAAATCTTCTCTGTCTCTCACAAGAGTTCTTCCAAAACATGAAGGCATTTTTATACTGTTTGCCTGGCTCCTCCAAACAACTCAGAGGAAAATTATCTTTAAATTTGTGAGAAACTTGAGACATTTAATATCATGTGGTAAAGTTCCCCCTGCCCTCACCACTTTTTCTTCAGCACTGGAGAAGAGGTCTCCACACATTCTTCTCTTCTCCAGGCTGAACAGCCCCAACTCCCTCAGCCTGTCCTCATAGAGGAGATGCTCCAGTCCTCTGAGCAGCTTCATGGCCTCTTCTGGACTTGCTCCAACAGTTCCACGTCCTACTTATGTTGAGGGCACTAGAACTGCATGTAGCATTCCAGGTGGGGTCTCATGAGAGCAGAGTATAGGGGGAGAATCACCTCCTTTGACCTGCTGCCCACACTCCTTTGGATGCAGCCCAGGATTCCATTGGCTTTCTGGTCTGAGCTTACACTGCAGCTCATGCTGAGTTTCTCATCCACTGTCAGTCCCAAGTCTTTCTCCTCACTACTGGTCTCAATTCCTTCCCCACCCAACCTGTAGGTGAGCCTGGGTTTGTCATGGCCCAGAAGTAGGACCTTGCACTTCATTTTGTTAAACTTCATGAGGTTACCATTGGCCACCTCTCAAGCCTGTCAAGGTCCCTCTGGATGTCCCATCCCTTCCCTCCAGTGTGTTGACTGCCCCACACAGCTTTGTGCCATTGGTGAACTTGCTGAGGGTGCACTCAATCCACTGTCCATGTCACTGACAAAGATGTGGAACAGTATTGGCCCCAGCACCAACTTTGATCTATAGTCTTCTTTTGCCACATTACTGGATAGTGAAAGACAAGGTCATATTTGTTATCATCAACTGTACATGTCTATATACAAGAAAACAAGGAGAAAAATAGGCAATATTTGTGTGTAGACACAAGGTTCTGCCATACAGTTTCACTTTCATTCATAATAAAACAAATGTTTTTAAAAAGACCTATGGAAATGAGAAGATTTGTGGTTCCTTCCTCAATATTATGCATTTTTCTATGCAGTCAGTGTAATAAGTAAGAATGAAGTTTCTTAATGTTGCTTGAATATTTTAGCACATGATGAATAAGACCCCTTTAAGTCTGGAAACAGTGATAATTATATTTTGTACACTCTGCACTGAATCTATAATTCTCATTAGACATACAAGCTCTTCCACAGTATTTCAGGTAATGAAGAATAACCAGAGCCATGCTACATTAAGGGGCTCATTTTTCCATGAAGCAATAAACCATACCACATTTATATTAGTGACTCTCTGAAACTGCATGCAGTAGACATAACAGCAGTTACACTCATCCATCTTGTGAACGACAGTGACGGGTGTTGCCCAGAGCTCTGAGTAACATGAACATCAAAAAGCACTCAGTCTCTTAAAAACTGGTCAGAAATCATGCAATGGGACATATATTTGATTTTGAAATAATCAATCATTCGCATGTATTTCTTCTTCATGCTGAAGAGAGTTACTGAGAGAGCACAAAGTATATTTGCTTTGAAGCAGAAATTTGGTATTGCTGAACAGATAATAAAAAGTGGCTGAAAAAGTCTAGCAATACCAGAATGTTTGCACAAGCTAAAATCTCATTAGGAATGGGAGTACAAACACCTACAGCAGTGAAATTAATACGTTGTGCTTGAATGTTATGCAATGTGGGAAAGCTCTGCAGGACTGGGACAAAGACACATGGACTGGGTTTTTTTCCTGTTTAGAATATTTTCATTTTGTTACTGAGACAAGCATGAAAGTTTGTTTAAATACTTTATGGCATGATATAACATTCATCATTTTCAATCCTCTACCCCTCAGCTTTTACTGAATTAAATTATTATGAGAATTAGCCTTCTTTTCCTGATCTGTAGTGTGGATTCTCTTCCAACCTGGGGAACATAAAGCAGGTTTTACAACAAACCTAATTGTCTGCAAGCATTCAGAAAAACTCTTCCCTGTTTATGCCATTACAGCTATGCATGTTAATATGGTTTAGTCATAGGCAATGTATTGATACCCATTTTTAAAGAAGATAAACTACCCAGTGATATTTTCTTCTAATATCAAGTATTTAATAAAATATTTTTAAAAGACCAAACTAATATAGCCATATTTTTTGACACAGTATATTCAAGCATAGTCCAGGCAGTCAATATCCATTACTCTCCCTTCATTTACCAGATGAGTCATTTAATTGTAGAAGTTTATCAAATTGCAATACTCTAGTCATGAGAGTCATGCCACCATATTTCCATGATACTACTTGCTTGCTTACATGCAAGTGCTGGAGGTGACCCTATTTGTCAAATATTATCTTTCCATATTTCACAAGCTATGGCTTCATCTCACATTGTTTCATTCAAAATACCAAAACATGCTTAATATTTTATCTACATATATGTCACATTACAAATACACTGCAAACTTATTTTTATTACATCAACTTAAACTATATATCCTTTGTTAAGTTAAAGATGAAACATTATAATTTCACTAAATTTAAAATCTACTTGTTATTCTAAATGTTCTTAGATCAGTCATAGAAACTACAAAGCTATCCAAGGTTCTCGAGACGTTCTAATGCATTTCTAAACCTCCTTTTGTTTACAATGCCAGTGTGAAGGAAAATTACCTCAAGATAATCAAAAGCCTGTGTGTAAGGTTTTGATACCAACGACTTAGGAAGCATTGAGCTGGATCATTGGTAAATCAAAACAAATCCCTAGAACTGTTGGTGTATCACAGATGAAGGTTAAATATTTTCCTGCCATCATTTTTCTTTGGGCAAATTACAGGTGTCCATGCTTACTGAGCGATTAATAGTATTGATGTCTTTGAAAATCTATGTCGTGGCAGTTAAGAGGTTTTCTAACCAACTCAGACAGGAGGAGACCTATTTAGCAAGCACGTTGAGTTTTTACAGCTTTCACCCTTTGGATGTTCCAGAACAGCTTTGCCAAATATCTCTGCTGTTACTGTAGTGTTCCTTGCTTCAACAGAGCATGAAGTTATTCTCCCTTACACGCTGTTGGATAGCAGCCCAAGGTGATGACATCCTTAGGAGACCATGAATGTACACGAAGACTGGTAAGAGTTTCCAGAGGCTGCTGGCAATACCTGTGCAGCCCCATTGCCCCTGGGACAACTACCTCATTTTATTACCTTTTATCCTCTGTAGTCTACTATGAATCATTTCCAGATTTTAATAGCCATCATCTCAGTGTTCTTTTTCATCTGACTATGGCTGATGACATACTCCCAGAGGATGTTACAGTGGTGATTTTTTACCAGCCCAGCTACTCCCATTATTGCACGTGACTGTAGTATTTTCTGTTGAAACTCTTGCAATCAACAGGCAGCAATGAAAGCAAAACTAGCATAGCATTTCTGGACAGCTCTGATGTGACATCACAGAATGAAGTTTGTCGTGAAAGGATTCAGGGACCTAAATAATTTCCCAGCTTTATCATGAAGAGAACTAAGAAAACTGAGTATGCTAGCCAAGCAATGATGTGTTGATCATAAGAAGCCTTGCATTAGGGATCTTATTTCCACAAAAGTTTGTCCCAGATTCTGCCAATCACAAGTTTAGAGATATGAAAATATGTTAAGAGAATGGCATTATGTATATATGCATATAGCAGTTATTACCAGATCAATTGTGAGTTTTAGAAGTTTGCTATGGGTTTTTGTTTTGCTTTTTAAGGTCATAGAACTGTATCTTTGAAAATGACAGGTCTGGTAAAAATTGAAAGACTACCCTGAAAGACCAGCAGCTGGTGGGTGATGTGGTGGTTGGAGGCTGTTTGAGACACAGTGACCATGAAATTATGGAGTTCTCAATACTCAGGGAGATCTCAATGCTCACCAGACCTTAGCAGGGGATTTGTGGTGCTTATGCCATTTGAATCCTTTCCACTCCTTCACGAGTAAACAATCCTGTTCACCAATGCTGTTATCATTCCTTAGTTTTTTCATTTAATATTTTCATTCCTTTTCTTTCCTTAAATCAGGATTACTTACAGCACAGTTAAAAGCATCAGACCAACACTGGCATATCCCGCTTCAGTTCCAATCAAAACTTGAGTTGTTTCTCATTTCTAAACTCTGCTGGAAATTTCTGAAATATAACACTACATAGAAAAAGCTTTATAGACACTAAACTGTAATTTCTAAATCATTAGGTTTATTATGTTCTTAATTCCTCACAACCTTCTCTCTCAGGGATGGCAGCTGCCCTTCAGCAGTCAAGTCTCCATTGTTTACTTCAAGTTATCCACTGCATAGAAGAACCACATGGAACTCTTCTTCTATAATTAATTTACATACATCACCAGTCCTTCCAGGCCTGTATTGCTGAAACCATTTAAACTAGACAAAGAATCTGGAGCACTCTCAATCAGGAAAGCTCAAATACGTAACATTTTTATAACAAAGACATGAAAGATTTTTGTCACCAAACATTCATTTCCTTTTTTTTTCCTAAACATTGTTCAAGTCTGGGTAATTGCAATAAAAATTAGGCAAGATGTCTCAAGTATGATCTTAGTAAGATGAAGAAGGATAGTTATTCAGTTAACAATGAATAATTCATTTTAAAGGAACAGTTCAGAAGCACCCTAAGAGTTTGATTCAAAAGGATTTGGATCAAGCTTTCCTGCTTGATAAGACTAAAAATAAGCTATTGGTTCTTGGAAACTGGTGGAATATTTAAATATAAATCTATACTCTGAATATAAAGAATTAATGAAAATACAGATCAATAACTAGGCTTTAATTTAAAAACTAGATTTACCTAAACTATCTTTGTGTTTCTAGTATTGTATCTAGTTTTTGAACTTGCTCTAGTTTTCACTCTTAAATACTGTGCTACACAAACACACAGTGTTAACAGTGCCTGCTCAGGCAGAAATAACACAAACACCCCATGAATTCCAGTTACAATTCATGCTCTAGAATCTCTTGTGTTTCCACAAGTCAGAGAAAAGTGATACTCTGATGGTTCCCATAGCCTTCCTCTTACTGCTCCAGCCTCACTTCCCTCACTCAGTTTGCCTCCTAATGGCTCCTCAGCAGTCTCTGGGAAACACAACCTGCAGCAGAGATTACAGGCTCAGTTTGAGGTTTCTGAAGTTGGCCATGTAACCTACATAACTTCCCCAGTCAGGCTTAACAGCCAGTATACTTCCTTCTACCTTCTGAGTAGATACATACAACTGTACACATAGCAGAAAGGCAAATTTCCACATGTCTCTACCACTGTTACCTTTTATATTGGTAGTGGATGTTTTGAAAACATAAAACTAACATTTGGATTAGAAAACCATCTTACATTAAAAAAAAAATAAAGCATTTTATTGACTGAAATACAAGTTTAGATAAGACTAATACCACATCTGAGTACAAAAAGTAAGGATGAAATGTTTTAAGCTATCAGATATTTTAATACAGTTCTACTATGTTGTCTTTCACAGAAAAAGAACAGGAGACTGTTCAGATATAGATTTTTCTGACAATGTACAAGACTTTTTAATAGTTTTCTTTAAAATAATCCTTCCAGTTTATTTTCTTTTTGTGTGTGCAGTTGTACTGTACAGCTGTTTCCTGATGCTTTGAGAACTTATTGATCTTACCTCTCAACTGGAAAATCTGCCACAAGTGAATTTGATTCCCCTATTGAGAATGTGTACTTGATGCATCATTAGTGGGGAAAAATGTTCTAATGATACAATGTGACCACCATCACTAGAAAAGAAATATTTTCAGCTTTTGTTGAACTTATTCTTAGATCTGTGGTGGATTTTACAAGATCAAAGAAGCAACAGCAACTTCAAACAGTTGTTTACAAAATGTTACAGGCACAAGGCAGATATGGCATATGTGTTAGTGTATCAGAAGCTTGTAATGAGTTAGCTAGTTCCCTATTGTGTCTCATGGAATAGGTTTTGCATATTGCTAAAAAAATAAAAGGAAAGGACCCACTAGATCTCCAGAGCCTATGGCTCTGTGCATGTGATTTCATGCATGCAATTTCAGCGATCAAGTTTTTTTTCCTAGTTATTTTATACTTTAAATTTTTAGCAATATTTTAAACAAACTTGTTTTAAATGGCCCATAGAATTCAGTGAATAATATCCATTTATGATTTTATCTATGCTGCTCCAATTTAAGCTTTATATAGTCTATAAAACAACAAAAAAAGAGAAGTAACTATTGAGAATTAAAAAGCAGAGATCTAATCACAACAATAGCTGACACTTTCAAGGGTCACGAACCCTCTTCTTTCATTAAATGTAATTAGGTCAGGATCTGATCATGTATACTACAATTTTTAGTCAAGTATTTTTCTAGAAAAGGCTGGTAGAGATGTCTGAAGTGGGAACATAGAGAAAGCACAGTAGTGAGGGCAGTGGGCTTGGAGGGGAGGGGTGGAGTGTCAGTACACACAAAAGGGAAGAAACTTTCTTGCTAGAGGAATAGCCCTGGAAGTTGCTGATGTGGTACTATCCCTTCATGGGTTTAGAAGGCAGGATGGTAACCAAACAATCAAAGAACAAAAAAAACATGCCAGCCCCCACAGAGGGCCCAAAATACAGCTCTGCAGGGAGGGGTGTTTGGTAAACAAACTACAAAATGTTTTGCTTTATTCTACTGAGAAAAGAGGAGAAAGATTCTAAAGCAAATATTGAGGTGTGCTGAAGTGAAGATGAGAGAAAAAGCATTGCTTATCCTAAGAAGTTTTGGACACAGTATACCAGTTTGTTAGTTATTATCATAATGCAACAAAAGCTACAAAATAACCTTGTCAACCTTGTCATTTTAATTTTTTATGCATCGGGTTTCTTTTCCTGGGTATGTCAGTGAATTCTTCTCTCCATAACATATTGCCATGGGCTAAAAGCACATAAAAGAGGTCTGTCACAGAAGTGTCACATGTAATAACATTATACCATAAAGAACACTGTCCTTAGTTACTTATGGATGTCTACATTTCAAAGGTATTGGAGCACCTCAGCCTCAGCTGGAAGTTCATGGTGCTCCCACCTTTAGTCCTTTAGTGAAAAGCAGTGTATAGAAAATGACCATCACAAGGTCTGTCTAACTGATCCAAATTATCCTGGAAGAAAGGTGAAGGGCAGGAAAAATATAACATGCCAGACATCCCTGTCCACTCGGATTTTTCTTGATCTCCAGGTTTTAGTGGGGTCACTGCTCCTTGAGAAATGCAGGTAGTCAATATTGACACCAGACCAATGTTGCAGCTGGGAGGACAATAAGCAGCTGAAGCACATCCCAAAATATCTTTCAGAAGCAATCAGGATTTCCAGCAATTTGGGTGGCATTACATCTGTCTCAGTGCAACTAGTTGCTCTTGTGCATGCTCCCTTACAATTGCCTTTCTTCAGGTTCATTGCACGACTGACCATCACCCCTCTTCTCTCTTCAACCCTTCAGTTTATCTTATGTTATAAAAACTCACAAAAATTAGACTGGAATTTGCTGAAGAACCTTGTTCATTCTGCTTTTGTATTAGCACTTCAGGAAGAATCTTTCTATTAGATTTAAATGTTAGAAGCCAGATAATACTGTGTGTTTCTAAAGCCTCACACAAATTACACAAACAGCTTGCTTGAATGCCAATTTCAGTATGCCATACATAATTTGAAGAGTAAAGAGTATTTTCAATTTTATTAAAGCTTTATCTTAAAAAATTTACATAAGGTAAGGAGGAAGGATTTCTAGCCTGTATATCAACTAGGAGAAAATTGTCTCAAAATATGTTTAACAGTTTCCCCAAAATTGCCAAAGACACAAAGCAAATCCAAAAAAAACCCAGCATCAAACAATAAAAACTAAAAAAAAAAAAAAAAAAAAAAAAGGGCGTAGGAAAAAAGATAAGAAACAACTTTTCACAGCATCAGTGGAACGGTGAAGTTCCAGTTCATTGGAACTTCATGTTCTTCATGCTTCAAGGGCTTTTGGAATAACAAAAAATTGTGCATGCTTCCTTTGCCAAAGTGAGTTGAAGAGACAGATGTTATCCTAACTTACAACCAGGGAGTCTGGCTGCCCATTTCAGTAGCATACTCTGGCCAATTAAAAGCTGAAGTCTTTAGAAGCAAGAAGCAATAACACAAGCACGAGCCCAATGCTGCTTCTGTATTTTCCGTCTGAAAAGACACTATTTTCAGCACAAAGGAATGTTCCATTGGTGACATTCTGTGTGTTGCATTTCAAATAAATCATGGGTTTAAATACTGACTGGTATTATTGCTTAGCCTAGACAGCAGAAGGATAGATCCAATTCCCATTGAAATTAATGGAAAGGTGCTTACTGAGGCAATTATGCTGGGGACACTACTATCTCTGGGAATTTTATTTTCTTTGTAATAGAAAACCAAATCAGTCTTCCTTAGCACATTCCTATTGAGAATCATATGGGTGCATTTTACCTTTTTCAAATGCTTGACCTTTATATTAAATGTTAAATAATGCTTATAATTTTGGCCTTACAGTTCACAGAGGCTTCGAAAATGTTTCTTCAGCTCACACCTCTTCAAAAAGGCAGACAGTAAAAATGGTACACTTCTAACTTTCCTCTGCTAGTGAGATGGAGGAAGGTATTCTGCCTTTTCCTCTCACTGATGCACTACTTTGTCTATGAGCAATATTTAATATTTGTCTAACACTTTTAAAGTTTAGAAGGAAACTTTGTTGAGAATACTGTTAATGGGAATATTTCCAGTAAAGAAAATGGGTTCTAATCCCTAGGAAAAGCCTATACTGAAGTTTTTTCTGTGACAACAGTTCAGTAGACATACGTGAAACTACTTTTAAACCAGCTAGTTTGAACATTGTTAGGTGTACAGCTATTTAAACCCAGAACTGAAAAAACAAGCATGACATCCCAAAAGAAGCTGGATTAAGACTACCACTAAATGCTGCTGTCTGAAATGCTTCATCCAAGGGTGCACAAGTGAATTGCAATCCCGTTTGTAGACAGAGCATAGAAAAGAAGGTACAACTTGCAGATATAAAGATATGTTCTCTGCATTTTTGCTTAAAGCTTGACAGAGTTTCTTCCACCTCCACTGCTACCTTCCTCCCAGTTTTTCTTACTTGTCATGGACTCTGTGCAGGTTAATAAGCCTGTCATTGGTACTGGTGTTTAAATTGCTGTTTTCATCTCCTTCCTCCTGTTTAATAGTCTTCTCCTTTTTTATAGGACCTGACATTTTTCTGGCTTCTCCTTCCTACCCTTTACAGAGATGCTTCCACAATAATAGTAAATAAATCAAAATTAATGATGACATGAATGTGACAGCTTCCAAAATTTGCAACTATTGCTTTCCATTTCCTCCTATTACTCTAATAACAGACAATGGTTTGATGTGGACATGGAAACAATGTGCTTCAAAACAGCAACAGACTTAGACAGGGAGACTGCAAATTTGTTTAAAATCTGTTAGGCAGCAGCAATAACCATTTTAAAGCAGTAAGACAATATCTGAACGTAAAAAGAAATTAAAAGTTGTACCTTTAGGCCTTTCTAAAGATTATAAATCAGTCACAACTCACCTGTCTTTTTGCTAGAAACACAAGAATTGCTGAGCAATAAATTTAGCAGAAACAAACTGCCACCACACTGCCTACCAGGACAAATGCCCATAAAATGCACTTGCACAGAGTCTTTATTTTAATTCACCTTATACCGTTACTATACTGATGAATCTTCATTTCAGTCATTTATGCTTTCATTCACTGCAGACATTTAAACCACAAAACCAGACATCCTGAGTGTGGGAGACAGGAAAACCACCAAAAGCCACAAAGCAAATATTCATTTATGGGGAAGTCCTCCTGATGCACCTGCTAATTTTTGATCCAGTGCCTTTCATATCAGCAGTGACCTAACACAATAACATGACCAGCAGGATAGATCAGTTCAGAACAGCTAGCCCACTTAGAAACTAATCAAGAGACCAATTCCCAAAGCATCAAAATGATGAAGAGTGACTGTGGCTAGTCAAAGACTTTATTGGTAGTCCTTATTAGCATCCATTCACTCTGTGGGTCCATAAATAACTCTCAGAAGTGAACACCTAAGAACATACTAAGAACCAAGACTATAATGTGTTGAGAAAAAAACTGCAGAGATATAAAGTGTATGTTCCTCCATTGCTCAGAGTGAATTTTACCCTGACTTCCCACCATGATTTTTATACTACACAGATTTATTTTCAGCAATTATTTTTTCTATTCAAACCTGGGCCATGAGCAGGATTTACTCAGAAAACAGCTGTAGACACTAGTTTCTCCAAGCTAGTGCTGCTGTTGGCTTGTGCTATCACCTGCCCAGTATTTCTCACCATGTGTTTTTGAAGGATTTCTCAATATCAAATGCCAAAACTCTCTGATGAATCACTAAAACCTTCTCAGTAATGTTATTATATTGAGACTTCTGGATCTCATGGCACAGGTGCTCTTAACTCATTTCATATACCTTTCACTAGCAACCTTGTGGATGTTATAGTAGAAACAGAGAAAATTTATAAATGTTACTGTTGTTGCAGTTCACAGGAATGTTTTAAATCTGAAATAAGATTTTGCTATGGCACCGAGGATGGCACTGGCTCAATGCTTGTAGAAGTCAAAGATAAATCAGATGTACAAGCAAATAAACCAAAAATAACTGCAGTTCTAAAGACAAATAAAGTAAGTAAAATAACTGACTGAAAGAGAGTGCAGGACTATTCTCCACAGGAGGCAATCCTGTACTAAGTAGATACATAAACTAGATAATGAATCAATGTTACTCTTTTAATTTAAAGTATACAAATTTAACCCCAATCTCCAATTATTGAATCATTACTTAAATAAAACTAAAGCGTTACTTAAAATTCTGAAAAGCTTCAAATAAACCATGTTCTATGGGAAGTGCATCTTGAAGTTAACATTTCTTGTAGAACCTCTAAATTGTAACTTAACAGTTTTAATCTGGTTTGCACTTGAGCCAGGGTTGTCCAACCAAGTATTCAAGCCTGGGGATATGGTTTGGGGGGTGATTATGGTGGTGCTAGATTGATGGTTGGACTAGATGATGAAGGTTTCTTCCAGCCTTGAAGATTCTGTGATTTTGTGAAGTTATGTTTTGAGACAAGCCAGTGTTGAAGCAGTACTTCCTTGCAGTATTAGCTTTAATGACTTTGATTTCTTTGTTTTGTTTGTTCTTGTTGTTTTTTATTTTTGTTGGAATAATCTTGTTTCAATGCAGCTTCTAAAAGGAAGCTCAGGCAGCCTTGGACTGGAGGTGATGTGCTCACCAGCAGGGTGTGGGGAGGCCCCTGGGCAGGCCATTACAACCTTTAGTGCCCTCAGGGCCCTGGTATAGCCCTTGGATTGCTGGAGTTTGAGAAGAGCCTGTGCTCAAACCAACGATCTCCCTGTAGGCTGGGTAACGGACTGCACTGCTGGAAACTGGGATTATATACCTTGAACCTTCTACCACAGTTGCAGTCATTATGAAGCTATTAAGATTTTAGTCTTTCACTTCAAATCCTTGTCAAATGCTGACCTTTGTAAAATAACTTACAGTGATAGAAAGCTGTCTTCACCAAATTTGACTAGTGCTGTCTCTATTTTTACTGTTTGAACTTCTCCTGAACTATCCAAGCATTCTCAACAGCTCAATTCCTAAATTATAAAGGCAAGTGTGAGTAAATTTGTAGCTTTTTTTTCAATTCAACTGGACTGAGGTGAATTAAATGTGATTTTAATAAAAGCCTGACCTTTGGTCCTGAAATATTTAATCTTTCAATAAGATCCTGGATTTTTGATGCAGTTGAAAAACCACAGAGATAGCTAAAATCAGCAGCTGTTCCATAGGCTCAGTTCCTCATTTCTCCAGTTTGTTGCATCCTGTGCATCCTTACAAGTCTAACCTTACCTGCAGAAGTTGAAGGGAGTGAATCTGAAATGAGAAGGCCTCTTGGCTAAACAGAGCTGGGTTTTATTGCAGAAATCTGTTGTTTCATATATTACAGCAGAAACAGACCATGTCCTAGGAATAGTTTCAAAAACAGTTGCTGCAATTTGTTCCCAAGGCTTCTATTATCTCATTTTGGACAACAAGACATGAATTGACTTTGATTCATCTTCAGGTACCTTAAAATATTCATATCATTCTCCAGGTGCAGTGCACACATTGCTGAATGAATGCAGTCAACTTTGACATATAAGGATATATTTTCCAACTTCCTCAAAATACAAATCTAAGACTGGAAGGGATCTCCTTAATCCTCAGATCTAGTAATTTGTTTCCCCAGAATGCTGGTCTATAAATGTATTAATTTACATAGCTTAATGTTACAGTCAATCCAACCAACTGCATGAATTTTGGTCTTTTTTTGATTCTTATTGCTTTCTACTAGTGCCATAGAAGATGATGAACCCATCTAATCATTTTAAGAAACTTCTGGGTGTTTTTAGCTTATCTTTATTCCTGGCTAGTTTATACTAATTTATATGTCATTTAGCTTTCTCTGTTTGCTCTGGAAGTATCTCACTGGATTGCTGTGATTAAATTTATCCTTCTCTAGTCCACACTGTATGAGTAGCTTAAACTTTTCCTTTGTCACTAGTCACATTAAATTTCTGCTTTTGTGTTACATCCGTATGAAGAGGCTTCCCTGTGACAAAGTTTATTCTTGCTGGAACAAAAATCCTTCATGCAAAAGGCACTACATTTTCATTATTACTTTATTCAAATGTCCTAGTACTATTAATGTTTTATGAAAATTTATCTTCTTTCTGTTACTCCACTCCTTAGTGTCATGTGATTCATTCTGCATGACATTCTGTACACTAGTCTTTCAGCAGAGTTTGGCTAATTAATATAATGCATATTACCTCATACTTCCAGTATAATTTTCTTTCTTTTTTTTTTTTTTTTTTCTCCTGAAAGAGTCAGAAATCCTGGCATGGTGCCCTGCTGGTGTGTTACTAGGATTCTCTGCTTTGTGTTTTTCCAGTTAGAAAAGTCTGCCTTGCGGAATGTATCTGTTAAAAGTATTTCATACCCCAACAACATTAGAAACAAAATACACTGCTAGATAGAGAATAATGGAGCTGTTAAATATGCAGGTGCCTCAGCACTTGTCATTGCTTTCTGAAGTTAAAATGCACAGACTTGGGTGTTGGTGGTTAGAAATACTATTGATTTCTGGAATTTCATTGCTGTTGATGGTGTGGCAGAGCTGGGACTGAATTATAACTAACACACGATGATCCACTCACTTTTAAAATACTGTTTGTTGCTCTACTGGAATTTCTGTTGATGGTGTGGCAGAGCTGGGACTGAATTATAACTAACACACGATGATCCACTCACTTTTAAAATACTGTTTGTTGCTCTAAAATGAGGGAGATTTGGACTGGTTTTATTTTTACATTTGGAACGTGACATTCCACTTCAGCACTAATCAATGTCCCTTCCCTGGAAGTGTTCAAGGACAGGTTAGATGAAACTTTGATCAGTCTGGTTTAGGGGAAGGTGTCTGAATTATAACTAACACACGATGATCCACTCACTTTTAAAATACTGTTTGTTGCTCTAAAATGAGGGAGATTTGGACTGGTTTTATTTTTACATTTGGAACGTGACATTCCACTTCAGCACTAATCAATGTCCCTTCCCTGGAAGTGTTCAAGGACAGGTTAGATGAAACTTTGATCAGTCTGGTTTAGGGGAAGGTGTCCCTGCCCATAGTGGGGGGCTTGGAAGTAGGATGATCCTTAAGGTCCTTTCCAACCCAAAACATTCTAGTATTCTAGTAAATTTGAATAAAGCACTTGTCATTGTTTTCTGAAGCTAAAATGCACAGACTTAAGTGCTGCTGGTTAAGAAATACTGTTAAATTCTGGAATTTCATTGCTGTTGATGGTGTGGCAGAGCTGGGAATGAATGCTGTATGCAATATATATTTAGCCAAAATGTATATGGTGCATGGTGACTGACACATATGACTGGAATTGCTCTGCAAACAAGACATGCCAAGTGTTGTCTTCCCTTTATTATCACCAGTACTCCCCCTATAGAACACACTGACCGTGTCAGTCATGCTTGAAGTCATCCAAGCAAAGAAAGTGCCTTTATACATCATTATGAACTACCTTGTATCAAACTTGTGCACACATATCATCTCTGGCTGGGGATGTTTTTATTGTCAGAATAGAAGTAGAGCTTCTCATTAGCACAGGTGCATGTGATACACTTCGTGTTACGAGAGACTCCACTCATTAAAGTAGGTGGTCAGCTTCCTGCT
>NW_008680814.1:80923-135365 GCF_000695815.1 Acanthisitta chloris
TTTTTGCTGGGCTGTGTCTTTATCAGCAGAAGTATTCAGGTTGCCAACATGCTGCATGCACCAGGTAGTGTGCAGTTGTAAGTCAGTCCCCTCATTATTCCACTCAGCTGACATTTCTAATTCGTTACAGTGCTTTTTTTGACTGTAGCTCTCTGTGTCTCACTGTGGATATTAACTGAACACCTAGCAGAGTAACCATTACTAAAAATAAACTGCTGCCACTAAACGATATGTGGGATTTTCAAAAGTTCCTTTTACAGTTTCCAGAGGGAAATTACTGATTTATGGCAGCAATTAAAATTACACGTTTAATTTAAGCCAGCCAGATAAGGCTGTGGTTAGGATAAAGAGAAAAGAATTAACCTCACTCTAAAATAAATGTATAAGGCAGGTGGGATGCACATGATGCCAGGGCTGCCTGCACTGAGCCCAGAAGGAGCCATGACTTCGTCTAGACACCTAATTTTTTAACAGTTAAAACTGGGGCAAGGCCCAGCCAATATTTATGTTTTTAAAATTCAGTACATATTAATCTCATGGGTTTTATATGAATTTATGAGAAGGAATTTATATTTTTCAGTGCACAGCTCAGTGTATGTACAGGCAGCAGATGTTGTAGAGTTTGTGTGTGCTCGTGCACGCACTTGTGTGGGTGCATTTATAAAGCCTGCATTTCTGACATGATTGTTAATCAATTGCCCATTGATTTCCTGGCATGCCTTCCAATCATATTCTTATATAAAACAGGAATAAAAGGCTGAAAGTGATTTTACAGATCAAAGAGCATTTTGTTCAATTGCAGACAATCCTGTTACAAACCTTACCAAGACACACTGTAAAATTCACCAGCTATTTTCTCCCACTATGCCTGTAGGAAAGCTATCCTAGAACTTTTTTTCTTTCATAATTGGAATATTCTTTTTATTTACAGCCTAAGAGTTTTAGTCAACTGTTTTTTCCTGGGTTTATGCCACCATTGACCTAGAGAATATTTATACTCCTTTGTCATTTAACTCTCACTCCCTGTTTTTCTATAAAGCATAAATATATGTCTCTGGAGTACTGGTATTTATTGGCTAACAAAACTGAGATCTTCCAGTATATATTAACACAGGCTTTCTGTACCTTCTGAACTGGAATTATCATACACATGGTATTTAAAATCCATTTAAAAATGCTATTTTATCAATGCCAAGCAGAGTGGCAATAGTATTTTCCTCTGTCTCACAGAAATAGTGCATACACATGCAATTGTATATGGCTAAAATGAAATTTATAGACCTGTTGTGTAGGGTCATGGCTTTGTTGTTTATATTATAGCTATTCCAGATGACCAAAAGAAGTTAATCAGAAAGAAACAAGTCATTTATTTGGATTTGTCAGAAGGCCATGACTCATGTAAGAGTATACAGGAAGCATGTATGTAATGATATATCCTTAACATATATAAAAGAGGCACTAAATAGTAAGTGCTCTCATAAAAGTTAAGGAAAATAAGCAGTATTGGTGTCAACATTAACCTATCCTAGGGTCAGATGCCCCTAATGCCCCTAATGCTGCTGATGGTACTGAAGGAATGAAATATATTACTAAACCAAAAGTATTCAGTCCCCTACACAAACATAATCAGGTATTCAGGTGTTAATTTAGCAGAATGTACTTAACAAAGTGGTAAGTGTCTAACTGTCCTCTCTTTACATTGCATTCAACAAAATAAACTAGAAGGTTCACATGACAACAGAAATAAACAACCACAGGAGATCAGCCATACTGCCTTGGTAAGCAAAGGCACATCACTCCCATCAGTTCTTGGTGTATTTTATTTGCTTCACCTCTAATACTGCTTGGTTCTTATGTACACCTGTGAATGCACCCCCTGTCTCCCAGCTTACTGTAGCTGATGGTTTCAGGTTATGTCTTCAAAAGTCTCATTGCTTCCACCACTCTTCCTTGCAACTTGCTTCCATTTTCTTTCTCCTACTTTCCTTTTCCCTCACCCATTCCCTTGGAGTACTTTTCAGTTTTGCTGTTTCTTCCCCATTCATCATGAATCCATTTCCATTGAGAGCAGGGTGGACAGGCAGAGAGATTCTGGGGCTTGATGAAATGTAAGAATATGAGTCAAATTTTTCTCATTTTCCTTCATTTCTACAGTCCACATTTCCAATGACAAAATGTTGCCTTAGCATATGTGTATTGGTACTGCTTACTAGCTCTCATAGCCAGAGAATTATTTTTAGAAGCATTAAACAGCTAGCTTAGTCACAGAATTTGTTATTATTGTATTGAACTCCTGAAGTAAAGATAAGAAGAAATTGACCTTCCATATTCACAGAAACATGGCTTTATATTTCAAACGAGATTTGTATTTTAATCCTGTAGATCTTTTCTGCTATTTTTGTGATTTACTCAATCATTTCACTCCCTAAGCACAACTACCTGTGAGGCCATTTCATACAAAGGGTCTTAGTTTGTTCTCCAGATTCACAGAGTAGCCCTGAACAGCAGTAGTTATTGGTTGAGGGGTTTTTCTCCCTCTATGTTCCAATCATTTTACTCTTTGCGAGTTACAAAAAAAAAAATGTTTTCTGCCCTTCAGCAATTCACGATATGCAGATGAATTGAATAATACACTGTTTTCAACTTGTTATACGTGTGCCAATTTAAATTTTCAGGAATAAAAATGCTCAAGAAAATGCAGGGCTAGATATTCATGTATCTTTCAATAAAGTGTAATCAGACTTCTTTTGGTCCTGAATCACTGTGAAAAAAGAGATGTGTGGTTACTAGTGAGCATGCTTGTTCAAGAATACTGCATTTCTACATGCTCAGAATAATTTTATATTCATTTTGATTAGAGCAAACTGCTTACTCTCAAGAGGTTGACAAATGCTAAAGATTTCCACTTTACTGGTTTACAATGACATCAAAGTGGCCTTACATCTTTGCAAAGATCTGTTTCCTTGGTAACATGAAGCAAACTGTTCATTTCAGAGGTGCCTATAGAGAGTAACTGAGATTTAATTTTCATGTTAAATATCAAAACTTAATGTGGATAATGACTTTGTACAAAATATACTAGTGAGTTTAAAAGATATTCCATCTTCAAGTAAATCGTACAAATAGTCACTTTGGAATATCAGTAATTTCTGATTATATTTAGGTAATATTTGTTGGAAGCCAAAGTATGAGGTATTTTCATGATTATGAAATGAGTTTTAATTTAATGTAATTAAATACATATATTTTCTTGAAAAGGCAAACAGCAAAAGCCAGACTGTTTAAAAGGCACCCATATTAAGAAATATTTCATGGAAAAATGTTCCTCAACAAATAAATTCTAAAGAGTTTGCAAGTACTGTTTAGCTAACAATGAATGATTTCTCTGTCAGGAGTATCTTTCTCTGCTAAACACAAGCTTTATGCATACAGAATTGCAGTGAAAAATAGCTCAAGTTTCATAGAATCAATAAATGATTAAAACTCCTCATCCTTGCTCCTTTTATTTATTACATTCTTTTGCTGTATCTGAACTAAGAAGCTGAACAGGAAAAATATGTAAGCATGAGCTTAGCTTTGAAGTGGCAAACATCTGTACAGAAATCCTCTGAGTCTAGAAAGGTTTGAGCAACAGGTGCAGAACTTCTGAATTCTCATAAATACCATGAAGCTGTTAGAGCTGAAATTATCACACATCTGCATGTAAATATGTACTCTTTTTCTGACAAAGCATCTACACATCTATGAGAACACCCCCACAAAGCAAAGAAATTAACTCTCCAGTTATGATCAATAATCTCTCTGCTCAGGGGTTTATAAGAGATGGGGAAATAAGTGTCCCCTTTTTGTCTTGATGGAAAGGGAAGAAATGTGAGGTGTGGGTTGAATAGAGCAACAAGGGAGAGAAGTGAAAAAGAAATTCAGGAGGACCCAGGTTTAGAAACTTTATGCAGAAATACACAGACCTTTCATGGGAGGAGGTAGGGGTGTGCTTCTCTAAGCAAGGAGGTAATGTACTATGAAGGCAGAATGTATTTTATGGGTGCTGAATAAAACTCCTGCAAAGAATTCAGCCCCTACCATCTTCCTACACACTCCTCCCATAAACTTTTGTAAGTTATGGAGGCATAGGTTTTTCATGGTAACTGTGATTATCTGAACGGGCCCTTTTTGTAACAGCAACATAATGTCAGCCTTTTTTTAACCATTTCATTGCAAGTCAAGCTGTAGGTTCATGCAATAGGCTCATGCTTCAAATTGTGTAAAGGTGCATTTAGTTTGCAGAAAATATCTAGTGCATTTCAAGTGGATCACAGGACACAGCCCAACAATCTGCCTGATAACTAAATAGAAGAATTTTACCAGATCTCTGACAGGGCATCATACTTAACACTAAAATGTGCAAGAACACACTTCCTGTTTTAAACAGCAAACAATTTTTGACAGCAACTATGCATTACTATAGGGGCCAGTACAATGCTATTCTGTAAGTTAATAGCCAGAATGGGGATATGAAACACTCATGTTGTCAGGTACTTCTAAGTTAGAGTAACCCATGGCCTTTGTTATACTGTAGTTGAAAGATTTATAAATAAGTAATTGATGTGGCCCAGTCTAGCCTCATGGTTATAACACAGAAGCTAATTAAGCTGCCTTCAGTTCTGATTATAACATTATTACTACAGTTGATGGGATTTGTTAGACTATTTGTTTACTTACTTGGTTTTGCTGGAGTAATTTATCTCAGCTACACATTTATCAGCAGGCCAAAATAGCTACCAGATAATCTAGTCTCTGCTGTTATCAGCTTTTAACCTATAGTAGCATACATTATAATTAAGCACTACAGCTGTGAGCAACAATCAGCACCAAAAGGTGACAGGTTATTTAACACTTGGAGCATGAGTAGCATAGTGCACCTGAAACAGTCATCCAGCAGGAAAAACCTAACACTTTCAGAGAAAGTTTACATTACCAAAGAGGTGATGCATGTGTAAGAGACCTTTAAGAAATGTCTGTTTCTACATTGCCTGGCCTTGATGACTTGGTGAAGGAGACTGAAGACAATGACCCCAGGACTATTTGTCTCAAGGCTTGTTGATTTACAAGATGTCTCCAGTCGCCAAGATAACGAGGCACCATTGTCCACCACCCAAATCCTCCAGCTAACAGATAACATTCTGAAGTAACAGGGCATCATTGTCCACCACCTACACCCTCTGGCTGCTGAGCCATCTGCCAGATAATGATCAACATCCTGTCCAGCTGCCTAGACCAGAGGCACCACTGTACACCACTGTCCACGACTGAGGTCAGAGGCTGGGAATTGGTCAGCTCCAGATGTGGTGACCAGTCAGTGCCTGACAGAGCCCTACAAACAGGACCAGCATCCAGAGCATGGCATGCACACACCACCAAAGAAAAGACAGCTATGGATCATCAGAGTCCTGCTGGACCTATGGCAGTGACTATCTCTGCTGCACCATCCCAAATCTTGCTTGTTTCCCCCCTTTTCTGTTTCTAACTTTCCTATCGCCCCTTCTCTCTCCCTCCTGAGTAACCAATAATAAAGTCTCACTCCCTAATGGTATTTTGACCTCGTTTGTGTCTTAATTCACATTGGGGAAATCGATCGAACACTCCTGAGTCTTATCGGACCAGGATGACATGTTGTCAAGAGGAATCATCAGGATGTAACTTGAGGTGCTATGAATAACATGGAAGTGAGGAGGAGCTACCTAATCTCACAGCTCTGAAATGCATTAAATGTAACACAACACTAGTGTCAAGCCTAAATTAACAGTGGAAAAATTACAATAATCAGTCATCATGTTTAATCACACCTCTTCTCCTGGCAGATGACCCTTGAGGCATGAATTTAAAGTAGGGCTACTTTTGACAAATATTTGCATTTTTAGCTTCTTCTGTTTCTTGCATCGAGAAGAAAACAGCACATTACAACTTGCAAATTGTATAATCAAGACCTTCGGAAATTTTGCCAATTCCAGAACCATCAGCAAGGGACAATCAAGGTAAGCTATGCACATGTGGTACCAGTGCTATCAACTTGTTTCAACTCTTGTAAAGAGACAGAGATAACAAAAACTTCTGCAATAGGAACCTTGATGCTCAGCACATGGCATCCACACAGCTTCTCTTGCTTTGCAGTTCAACCAATTCCTTCTATGGGATATTTATCTAGCAATTGACATGTGAATGTTAATTTTTAGTAGTTTCATACACAAGTCAGGAAACAGAAGTGTAATAATATTTGTATAATGTTTCCAACCTAACTTGGGGGGAAAAGGGAGACTTCCACTCCTTGGGTGAGTGGGATGAGGAGAGAGACCTTCCTGATGAGCTGAACAAAGACAGCATGGACACTGTGCTGTGGTATGGAGTAGTTTACTGGCAGCATCTGGAAAAAGGCACAATTTAGCAACAAATTTTATTGCCACAGAGTTGATTACCTTCAGCAAATACCTGGATTACCAGTCATAGTTATAAAAATGAACTTGTAATCTTCTGAATTTATCATTTTGCATATCCAGGAGAAAAGGAGTACTTTAAATGGTATGACTGCAGCAATGGGGATGGTAGTGAAAACTATACTAAGGAGAAAGCTTAATTTCCAGCACAGTCCTTAAAAATGTTTTTCTTCCACGGTCACCCAGAGCAGGAAGCAGCAATATTTTTCCCTCTCCACAAGTAAACACAGCTTTATATGAATGGCACCTTTTTTGGTGTGAAAATGACAGCAAAAAGATTGGAAGAAGAAATCTTAACAAAATACTTTGGAGAAGTACTAGATATTTGCAAACATTCAACAAATGTGATTAAAGTTGGTAAAGCCATAGCTTTACAAAGCTAGGATTTAATGTTCATTCCTGTAGCCCAGACAAAAGCTTTAGCATTTTTGTGTGTAAGTAAGAGTTAAACACAAAAATGTTTTTTAAAATATAATAAAAGCCATGAATAATGCAGATATATTTTTACTGATCATTGGAGGAAAAATAATTTAGTCCAAAAGAGGTAACAAAATTAAATAATAATGCAATGTAATAGAGCATTAAAAAGACAGAACTATTTAATTATGGAATAACAGATTGATATTCACAAACCCTCCATAAATGGAATAATGTGTGTAAGAACCTTGACTCATGTTAATACTTAATTTTTTTTGTTTGCTTTTTTTTTAAAACTGGAAATCATAGCTGAAGAGAATTCAAGACAAAGGTTTATTTGTCTCATTTTGCAGATAGTTTCATCTTATTAAACCAGATTATATTCACTTTCACTACTTTATTCTACTAGCAAATTTATAGTTCTTATATATTTAATGCCTAATTTTTCTTCTTTTTAATTCCTGTATTATCTGTTTCTTCCTTTTATATAATAGGGATTTTCCCCCCAATTTGTTTTTCTTTGATAGAACTGTTTATTTCTATCTAAATATCTTGTTTACTTATTTTCATCCTTCAAACATAGTAAGAAATCTACCACCTAGCAGAAAAAAAAAAAAAAAGCCAGAGTAGTAAGCAGAATGATTTACTGGAAATTGAATCCATAAAATATGACTATCAATCAGACCCTTGAGCCTAAATCTTTAGTGCTATGCAGCCAATTCACATTCTGCTACCTACCTTTCCATGAAAATTTATATCATTCTTCTTTGGCTGTTAGTGCATTAGTGATATATTTCAGTTTTTTGTTGAGAAATGGAATAATACAACTCCATATAAATCTTGAGACATATGTGTTATCTTTTTAGTAGTATACACACACGTATTTGGACAATATCATCACCAGGATGTTTTGGAGATTTCACAGTAACCCCAACTCAGTCTTTGTCATATGAGAGTTTGTCACAATGGATACTGTACAGCTCAGGTTTTCCTCAGGAAAATATTAGCTTCATTGCAGGAATTCTATGAAAAGAAAAGGCTCTGATAACCTTATAAAAGCTGTTATGAACATATCATTGCTGCTGGCTGTTGTTGTTTTCAACTAGTCATTTGAACTTGTGCAGTTTTTTGGAAGGGGCATTTGTTGAAGGCAGTGCATCTTCACAAGCATGCGGTTCATAGCAGAAAAGAAGTCCCACCACCAACCCAAATTCTTTCATTTTTGATCTTTCAGGAGGGTTTTTTTAGTTGTTTGTTTGGGGGCTTTTGTTGTTGCTTTTTCAAATCAAGATGTTTTCTCATTTTGGTGCAGGTGCCTGCTTGTGCTGCAGTTTTGATGCTATCTCTGATGGAGTTTTCAATCTGCAATGACATTTTCTCTCACCTGGATCTACCTACATCTTCAATAACTCTTCTCCTGGCAATTCCCAAAACACTTCAGGAAGTTTGCCATGTCACTGCCTCTCAAACTGTAGTTTCCTGCCTCTATGCCCAAGAGAATTCAAATTCTATTAGAAAACTCAGTTTCCCTTTTTGTTGCTTTTGTTCTGACTCTGTATCTCTTCACTACAGGGCAATGACCATCTCTCTTGTCACTTCGTGTCATCTCTTATATAGCACCAAGTATGCATCCTAAGGAAGTTGTTGTGTTTGTGGTGCAAAAGAGCTATTAACAAATCACAGTTTCACTGTTTTCCAGGTCCCATCTGCAACATCAGGAAAATAATTTGCTGTAGTCTCTGGGATTCCTGTGCTTTAAGACTTTAAGTTAATAGTGGTAAAAGCTGTCATCTCAATTTGTAACTCTGTGTGTGTATGTGTATGCCATCCTATAGCCAACAAACACACAGATACAAGTGAAACATAGAGGAGAGTTACCACTTTCAGTTTCCAAATATAAATAGAGTTAAGTAAAATATGTACATGAAGTCTTCCTCAGAGTTTAAATTTATCTAAGCATGTAATGTTTAACAATATGCTGGTGTAACTCAGCAATATACAATATTGCTAAGGCAATTTATGTAGAAGATGGTCTATGTATTGAATGCATACATTGCTGCTGCGAAAGAGATATGCTGGAGTTGCTCCCAAAAACCAATTAGCTCTTAGATAAACAGATTATGGTTATGATGTGGGACATAAAGAGCAGTGATGAAGAAAATTAAGCAGTCTCCTAGCTCCAGCAACTGTATCAAAACTCCATATTTTCAAGTGGAAAGAATAATCCTGGCTTCATGCATTTCATGGCTGCATAGGGAATTAGTCCTCTACCAACAAATTAAGACAGAGTTTTGATATTGAAAGTGTATGCATGCATCAACTTCATGCAAATATTTTACAAGTTTGTTTACTAAATGATTGATAAGGGAATACAAATTAATTGTGTGAATTTAGAAAAAGATATCTTTGCTGTAAAAAATTTAAAAGGCTTCAACAAATATGGGTATTTTTACAAACAATATCATTATGTAAGTAACCAAATCAGATAAAATGTAATGTAATGTACTATCAGTGCAAACCTTTGCTCATAGGGAGAAGCTGTTTTTACCTAAGGTTCCTTACTCAAAGAGATGTCCATTCCTTCCAAACTTCAGGTAAAAAAAACCTAACCAAAACAAACAAACAAAACCAACCCACCTATTTAAGGATTTTTCTGTAGAATTCCTGATTTTCTTTTCAGAAGCACAGTACTAGTCAGGCTAAGTAGAAAGAGGGAACAGCACCAAGAGATGAAAGGTCTTTTACAGTAGCTTTAGAAGAATATTTTCCAGATTAATCACCTCAAGCCCATTGTCATTCTGAAGAGGTTATCTACCATAATGCCTGTTTTTAATTAAAATCCATTAATGAGCTGCATTCATTCACTCATTTAGACTTCTGTGTCAAGTATTTTTGTTAAGGGACAGATTATTATAAAATATAAGATTCAGCAGAAAAGATGCTTCACACTGAAAGATGCATCTTGAGGTGTCAAAGGAGGGGACTGATCCCTCCTGAGACAAAAGGCTATTAATTTATCATTCATGCACGGGAAATGACATCTGGCTTTACAAAAAATATTAAAGTCCATAACGATAGGAACTGACACTAATTGAGAGGAATGATAAAACTGTCTTGTGAATAAGAAAGAAATTAAAAAGTTTCATGGAGAAAGATTAAACTTACCTGAATGGATTTCAAGAATTAGATTTTATTGTGTTGCTTTGTTGGTGGGTTTTTTTTTTAAAGTAAGGGCTGTCATGTTTCAAAGAGTTCTTTATTGGACACCAACAGAGATCTAAGGCTTGCAGAAAGAAAAGATTCTTGATGAAATGGAGATCAGAAAAGATTTTATGATGTCACATGGATAAAGGAATGAGAATGACCCTAACCCTAACCCTAACCCTTACCCTAACCCTAACCCTAACCCTAACCCTAACCCTAACTTCTGTAAATGCTTGTAGCAAGTTTGTCTATCCAGCTACTGTGAGCTTAGTATTTTTATGATGCATTTTACCTTGAGGTAATTGAGTTAAGTGTGATTTCAAGAAAACCGAATAACAGAAAAGGATTTCTCTCCTGGGAGTGTGCTAGGTTAACTAGCACGAGAAATATGTAAAAAAAAAAAAATCCCAAACATAATATGTATGCACACAATGCCATTCTGGGCAGTGTATTCATGCTCGGAGTGTGTGCAGGAAGCATCATGTAGAGCTGAGATGGTTTCTTTCTGCTGTGAGGTGCTGGAGTACCTAGGCAAGCTGCCAAGAGAAACTGAGTTCCATAGAGAATTCCTTGCATGCCAGCTCTTAACAATTGTAAAATACAGAGCATTCCAACACTGAACTCATTCCAACTGGCTAACTGCTCTAGATACATAGTCATTAATGGGGTTTAACCTAATTCTGGCTCTGCAAAACTGCTTTGTAGAAAACAAAGATAAAAGCTAACCAAGAAAAAGACAAAAATAACACTGTGCAGAAGCAAGAGCTGAAGCAAAGACTTTATACAAGTGTAATTATTTTAATCTAAAAGACTCTTCATGAGTTCCTGATTAATCTAGCATTAGGAAGAAAGGGGACTTTGGTGTTGAAGCTGTAATGTATTCTAATTAGTGGAGTGATTCCAAACAGCTTTAGAATTTAATTTCCTCAGAGTTTCACTAATATATGATAGTCATAAAGTATACTTGAGCTTCTGGTGCTTCAGTTCCATTTAAACTTGATTATTTCTTTTTGACAACTCTGGGTAGTATCTTGGAGATGAACCATCTAGCATATGATTTAGCAGAGCAATGTATTTCTTGAAAAAGTTAAATCCCTGGTGACACTGAGTCCCTCCTGACTATCCTGGTCTTGCAGAGAAATCTTCACAGGTACGTTACTTTGAATGAAATTTTGCCTGTGTGAGGACATAGAGTGCTTGGACATGAATCTTAAGAAAAGTTTGGTTAATTGAGCTAACTGAAACATTCTACCAGAAATCAGCTGAGAACACAGTTCATTCTGACATTTCCAGTCAAGCAGAGTGTTAAGGCACTTTCTTAAAGCTCCTGCATATGATCTCAACTAAAATTAAGAACAGAAACTTGTAAAGTTCAATAATTTGTGAATACTTTGAGAATTAGGGAAAGTGATGAATGTTCTTCAGGAGCCAACACTAGTGTTTGAATGAGAGCATAAGTATTGGGTGAATTCTTTGCCCTTTTTTCCCTAAAATTTCAAACCTGCCATGCAATTAATATAATTAACATGAAACAAATCAAGTAGCCAACAACAACAACAACAACAAAAAAGGTCAGAGTATTTCATTGTCTGAGCCCTTGAGATTAAAAGGATGACTTACAACTCCAGGATTGCTTAAAGTTCTGACATACCAAAGGTTATCAGAGTTGTCAGGAATATTGAAAAAACACATATATCGCTATGAGACTCCTTCCTTGAGAGACTTTCTGAGACTCTAGAAAGAGCTCCCATATGAAATAAAAATATACCACAATTTTTTAATCTTATGTTCAAAGATAGTTTTGTACTTGCCTACAATAATGTAAAAATGTGAAACAGAAAATAGATACTTTAGGCTAACAGTAAAAAAGTCAGGCCCCCAGAAACACTCCACTGACCACACTTACATTTCTCCCAGAGAAAATGAGAGAGACAAAGAAGAAATGCTATGAAACAGATGTTAGTCATGGAGATAAATATACCACTGGAAAATTTTCAGATTCTTGAAGTGATGTAAAGAACCTGTATAGAACAGGTTCCCAGTCTTCTGGGAAAAGCAAATGAGCTCCAGAAGATTGCTTTGACATTTTTTGTAGGTTTTGCAGTGAATCATAGTCTAGCTTCTGTAGGACATATGGCAACACTGTCCATGAATCTCATTATAATTTTATTGAACCTGTTAAAAAAATAAAATTACCCTGGTTCCTCCCTGATGCCAGAAGTCTGAGCAGACGCTACCAGAGAAGATTCTATCTTGCACAGCTAAATTCACATAATGAAATATGCTGCTACTGGGAGTCATGGTCTTGGGCAGAGCAATTCCCCATGTAGCTAATAAAGTATGATGAGGATGATCAGATCACTTTCTGTGTCAAGTATAAGGTCAACTAGCACTAGTAACTGATGAGCCACAATACAGCTTTTTTAAAAAAGAAAAGTATGGATGGTAATAATGATTTGTGGAGAAAACTCTTCCCTCCTACTCCTTGTTAAGAGGAAAGTTACTTTAGGAACATGCAATCCTCCATCAGAAACCACCAGTGAGCTTAGTTGGAAGATTTTTTTGTAGTACAAAACTTTGCAAACATTTTTTTACAATTAAGTTAGGGATATGGAAATACAAATGATGATACAAAAAAAAAAACAAAACCCAAACCAACTCCAGCATATGTTATTTAAATACAACTGAATGAGTAACAATATTATGTCTGGTTGATTGCTTTAGAAATAGTGGCATAGTAATCATAGTAAGAATAGGTGTATTAAAAATAAATGGTTACAAATGAGGTGAACAGGCTGTTCTATCTACAAATCAGTGCCAAAGGAGAATGACTGTGCTTCTAGCTAATGATGTGCTTAAGACAGCAAAGTACATTGTACATAAGTTATAATTTGTGCTTGAAAGCTGAATCTTCTGTTATATAACTTTTCTTGGTCATCAGAAGACTTTCCAAATTCCAGAAGGGGTTTCATTTCTGCTAGCACAGAATGGGCAGTTGGTCTGGCTAGCACTTTGTAATTAAAGAACATTCAAATGTTTTCTGGTTATTAGAAATTACTTTGAACATCTAGGGAGTCCAAGTAGAATTTTGTAAAAGGAAGGATAAGTATGAAGGATGGAGACTTTTGGGTTCTGAAAGCAAATACCCTTTATGCAGTAATCTCATAATTCTGATAATCTGATCGAGCTCAGTAGGAAATTTAGGACAAGAATACATTCATAAAATGGCAAATTACAACTTCAAAATGAAAAGACATACTCTGGTCATAAATATGTCTCCTTAAACAAGTTGTGACAATGTGTAAAAATTCAGAAGAGATTTTTTTCATCTCTATATATAGCTCTCAGATACCTGATTTGCTATCATGATCTAAAGAAACAAAATTACATTAATTGAATTCAGCCACAGTCTTTGAAAAAAAAATTTTAAAATGTAAAAAACAAACAAAAAAAAATCAAGCAACTTTACAAGATATTTGCAGCCCTGAATCTAGACCACAGGTGGAGTATGGACTGTTTTTAAGTATTATACACTGGGTGTTTTAATAAAATGATGGTGCATAATTGAATTTTACATTAGTGGTATATCACTGATTTTAACTTGGTTTTCTTAAATGTCTTAAAATGCCTAGAACATATTATTTCCAATACTACCTCAAATGCAGTATCAGAATATTTTCTTTGTTTAAAAAGTGGCAGTGACAGTTCTGTAAAAATTGATTCTGCTAAAGCAAAGCTTCAGATGAAGATTATTTTGGTTTATGTTTTATGAGTGTTTACTTTTAAAGAGCCAGAGATATTAAAGCTAATCATAAATGAGTTCATGCTAACTGAATTCAGCATTTGAAGGAAAATCTATGTGTCAGAGAAAAGTCATTAATATGCTAGGCACATATCTAAACTGTGATTCAGAAAGAACACATTGTAAATTCTCTTCTTGCCTTTTTCCCTTTTTTCTAGCATAAAAAAAAAAGGTCATTTACTTATAAAGAAATACTACTGGCCTTAGAATTGAGAGATGAAAATACCATTGATGCCAAAATGGAATAGTTCTGGGAATAAACAGAAATATTCTCTGCTATCAAAACAAAACCTGTGGAGGCAAAAGGTGTAGAAAGACACATCTAAGGTTTGGTGGATTGGTTTCAGGATTGTAAGTTTGAGCAAAAGCATGAAAATTAAATTCAAGTTTCATATGAAGCACAAAGTATCTGTAAATATATGTGCTTCTTTTAATTATGCTGGACTGTACAAGACAATATTGGCTTTAATTTAATTTTTGAGCATGTGCCCAAATGACCTGAAATGAAGGCAGCTGGGGATGAGTTTAAATGCATTACACATCCAAATAAGCAAACCCATGGATGTTACTCCTGCCTGGTAATGGGAATCTTTATTTGCTGCAGGAAAGGACTCTCTCACCTTACAGATTGAAAAAGTATAAAAAAGAAAAAAAGCAACCCTGTTATTTCCACAACAGCATTTTGAATGATATGTTTGTTAATTCAACCAAATTTAACTAGGTTCATGGTATCCTGGGGTAAGGTCACAAAGAACTCACATGATATTAAAAGTTGTCTTAACAATCATATTACATCAAACACAAGAAGGAAAATAATCCAAAAAAAAAAAAAAAAAAGATTCAGAAGAAATTGCAAATTCTCTCAGGATTACAGAATTTCAGAGGAAGTTCCTCTAACCAGTTTACCAGAAAATCAGAAGTTTGGATGTACAGTAAAAGCCTGATTCTAATGTTAGTCACTCAAATTTTCTTCTAATTTAATACCATGAAGTGCTATTCTTGTTTACCTTAGTTTAAGCAAGATTCAAATAAAATTTTGTACTGAATTCAAGAAGTCCCTGATTGCCCCAAGTAAAGGAAATTTCACAATGAAATAAGGACAAAAATGTGCAGACACAAAAAACTCTTTCATGTGTTCTTGTTTTTTCTGATCCAGAGTTTACTAAACAGCCTGCTCCCTCCATCTTTTCCCACTCTAGCTTTCCCAAGCTGAAAGAAGAAAAGAATTGTCTGAAGAGAAGCAAAGAAAGGAGAACGAAGGAAGGAAACATGTTAGAAATCATCTTATTCAGCAGCCTGCAGACAGCAAAAGCTCTGTCTTTCCTCTACTGGAACTACATCCTAGATCACTATAATAAACTAATTCATCTCATATTGGTAAGAAAAAATATTAAAGAAGTGACTTGGAGCTTGGTAATAATTAGTTGCTGATTGCTCTGGTCACAGATTTCTTCCATCTGCATGGCTCTCTCTCATCTGCTCAGTCTCACCAAAAGGAAATTCTGATTTATTAGTAGAGGTTGATGACAGTAGGGCATTACTCATTGCAGGGGTTTTATTTAAATGAGAAATCAAGAAATCAAGAAGGACTCATTGTGAGAACCAGTAAATGTATGGACACAGGGAGCAACACCTACTGCAAATCCTGGTGGAGGAAACATTTACATCTAGCCTACACCAAACAAAAAAGGGGTAATGGGGGACACTGGAAGAAGGAAGATGATGAGAGAGCTGTGGAAAGAGAAAATGAAGAAGTCGAGAGAAAGCAGTTCAATGAGAAAGAGAAGCAGCCTTTGAAGCTCACAATGAGCACAGAAGTCTGATGGGGACAGCCTAGGGACAGACAGGGAGAAAAGTGAGGGCCCACCTCCTTTAGTATGGTCTTAAAACAAAGCAAGCATGATTAGCAAGCTTACTAATGGAAAGCAGGAACTGTTTTCTTAAGGTATAAAAAAATAAATCAGCAGGACAGAAGAGCACTTGTGTTTGACAGAGCTGGAATGGCTCTTACCAAGCTGTTGGCATCATTCATTCAGCACCCATGTGAGCTTTTGCCCCCAGGATCAGCCAAAAGAGATACAGGAAGAGGTAGAGGAAGAAAGGGATGGCTTGGAGAGATATGTGAGATGGAGAAGAGGAAAGCCTGAGAAGTCCTGAAAACACAGTGTCTTCCAAACAAATTCTTTTGCCTGCTGTGAATTCTTCACCTTGTTTAAATATGAAGCTTATCATTCAGTGTTCCAAGTAAAATGTTAGTGCTGCACAGCATTGTGAAAGCACATCAGATGATTAGCAAAGTTGTATATGACAGCTGTTGAGAAACATTCATTAAAAGTGAGGGAGAAGAGCACAACCCAAAGGTATTCTAGTTTGTTTGAAGTACATTCAGCACTTCACTGCATTAATTGAACAATTATTATGTATAAACTGTGCAGGTGAAACACTATAAATGGTAATAGGGGACAGTGCAAAAGACAGGGCAATATTCCTATAGTGATAAACAGGGTTCAATCACACTGCAAGTTTTTTCAGCCACAGAAAAAACTGCACATAAGCAATATGAGATGCTGAATATATACTGAAAAAAAGGTCGTAAGCATATGCTTTTAAAACATCTTTAAGTGCTTTTGAAAGTAGAAATAAAAATGGGATTACTGAGCAACAACAGCAAAGTGATTTTCACTTCTCATTATGTCATGAAAAGACCAACACAAGCATAACGAGTAGCAGTAGGGGTTCACACTACACACAAAAAAACATTACTGAGAAATCACAGAGGGTGCACAAAAGTATTCAAAGTCTAGAGAAAATATGGTCCCAAGGGAGATATAAAGAATTCAATCATTACAGTTTATGCAAAAGAAAGCTAATGACAGTGGCTTCACAATGTCCTAGAAAGAAAATCTCTGTTGAGGCCCTTGGTGAGCTATAAGAGAAAATAAAAGCAAAAACCAATGTCTGGAAGGTAAAACTAGACAAATCCAGTATGAAAACATAAAACAATTTTAATACTGATTCATGAGTAGAAAAACAATTATCAGATTCAGTGATAGATTTTCTTTTTCTCTCTTGACTTTTTCCCATTAAGACTGGTTTTCCAGAAGTTAAATGGTAGCCAAACCAGTTAATGGGCACAGGAAAGGGATAGCTGGAGATTAGCTGCATAGCTATTTACTGAATCTTCTAGATTTAGGCATTCTGAGTCTTGAATGCATCTCAAATTGGGGAGGTCAGCAGAGCACACTTAGAGTGCATTCACTAGAGTTTGGGGAGGGTGATCAGGGGGGTTAATTTGTCCCAACAACAGACAAGGAACTTTTCTCCCTTTTCTATTTCAAATGGCAGCAAGCTGTGATGTTCTTGTGCTTGACAAGATCAGATCCACTTTGAAAACTATGACAGTTTGGGGAAAGTTATTCTGCTTAGAAAGGTTACCACTACTTTAGATGCAGAGGTCACCACATGACTTGACAGTGGAGGGAGAAGTCTGTTTCATACTGATTTGTACTTTATATTTCTGCATCAATAGCAAAAGTTGTCCCTACATATGTCTTCTAGAGTTAGCCCAGAAATGAATATCCTTCAGTTTGTACAAAGGCATGGAACACTAGAATTATAGAAAGTATATATTCTTCTGAGTAATGTGCCTATCTGACATGAGCCATCTCCAGATTCTTATCCCTCAGGAAATCTACCATACAGGCAGCTAGAGGATAATTAAGGATAACAGTTGCTTTAATTATGAATGCCTTTGCCTTTACTCATCTTAACAAAGCTTTAATATGCTGTCAAGTGTTTGTTAAGAAATGTCTCTCAATGTCAAATGCCCACAGATATTTATTGTTCCAACCTCTAATTACATAGCTGTAGCTGTCTCATACAGATGGTAGACAATGAAGTTTTGTCTCTTTTCTTCTCTATATGGTTTATCGAACTGATAATTGTCATCCAGCTTGGGTTTCCTAGGGATATAAGATGATCTGTGCCTGTTTCTCTGGAAAAGCTTCATTTCAGAAGAAGAGATATGTGAATGGTGGTTTTGCCACCATTTTCCTTCATATTATATGCAAATGTAGGTGCAGCCATTTATTCTGCCAGAAAGAGCAGACAACATAAAGGTTTAAAAAGTATTTTATTTACTGATCATGCTACTGATAGTGCACTATAGAACTGTATGGATGGACATTTTCAAAGGACGAAAAAAGAAACTTTTATTGCAGAATTAGTGACAGAAGGCACCTGCCCTTGTAATGCACTTCATGGGTTGGAAACATTGATTTTTAACAACGTGCTTAACACAAAATATTAAAAATGAAGCATTTTAACAGCTACTGCATATTTTATAACTGATTTAATTGACTATGCCATTTGAGACATGAATGACATTTTAGCTGACAAAGTTCATGATAAATTCAGCTGCTGGCAATGTAATTATCCCCAGTCATTTATTCATCTGTATGTTTCCAAGCAGCAAGATTTCTGTTTTTACAGATGTTATAGGTAAATGTGTCTCTTTTATACAGCATGATACTTATTTCTTTTTGTCTGTTTATTTCTATCAAAGTAATGATTGAACTTGGCATAGTAGGAATAGTACATTCTTCCTAGAATAAGTGATACAGTACTGAAGAGTGGAAACTGGAGTAACTACAGTTTGCAAAGAGTAAAGGAGAAAGTTGAGTATTGCCTGTCAGAGTTTCTCAACAAAACAACACATGAAGTCTCTGGCATAATCAGTGAAAAATATATCAACTTGAAATTCAACAGATAGTTTTAAATAAGAATTTGCATTTTTGGAAGAAAATAAAGTATGAGTTTGTAAATGTTTGTCTGCATGGAACAGTTAGTGCAGCATAATTATACCACAGTGATTTCTTCATGCTAACTCCATGCCTGGAAAAACATTACTCTGTGATGAGGGGTCCCATGCTGAGTCCCACTCTGGATAAAGTAATCTTTCTGCAAGTTTAGAGGAGCTTCATGAGATTAACCTTGCTAGGCTAAAGTTAACCTTTGTGATTTCAATCTCCAGCTGCTTGTGTGATGTAATTTAGTAGCTGCCAAGAAATATAGTTGTGCTATAAATTATTTCTCTCCTCTTCTGTGGATTAACTAGTCTGTGAACACAAACTGTAAGTCACCTGGGTACCTTTGAAATTTATACTCCCATTTTTAGCTTCACAGAACAACAACTTTCTTGTCGTATTCAGACATAATAATCAAAATTTTGACCTTGGCCAGGGTATAGGAAGGAGCAGTTACTCAAAATCAATCTCTAGAAATACTCAAAGGCAGAAGATCTCAATTGGAGCAGTTTACCTTCTAAGAAACTCTTGCAGGTTTTTGTTTGATTTCTAGTGCTGGCCACAGAGGCAGTAATCACAAAGACACTTGTAATTCATGACAAGTATTTACACTAGACAATACTGCATTTTGTGAGACATTTTTACTGGTCAACTGAACTTAATGTGGATCTTATATTAACAAAGAAGGACTGGTTGAGGATGTGAAGGGTGGGGGCAGTCTTGGTTGCAGTGGCCATGGGATGGTGGCACTCAGGATCCTGCATGGAAGAAGCAGGGAAATAAGTAGGATTACAACCCTGGACTTCAGGAGAGCTAACTTTATTCTCTTGAAGGTCCCACTTGGAGAAATTTCATGGATTAGAGCTCTAGAAGGTAGTGGGGTCCAATAGAGCCAGTTAATATTCAGAGTTCTCTTCCTTCAAGCTCAGTGTCTGTATATTTCTATGCATAAGACAACAAGGAGACCTGCATGGATAAGCAAGAAGCTTCTAGCAAAACTCAAACAGAAGAAAGTTTACAGAATGTGGAAAAAGGGACAGGCCACTTCAAAGGAATATAGAAACATTGTCAGAGTATGCAGAGATGTGACAAAGAAGGCTAAGATACATTTGGAATGAAATCTGGCAAGGGATGTCAAGGACAACCAGAAGGACTTATTCAAGTATATCAGTATGAAAGGGAAGCTTAGGGACAATGTTGGCCCACTGCTGAATGAGGTGGGTGCCCTGGTGATGAATGATACAGAGGAGATGAAGTTTAAACCTTTACTGCTAAGGCCAGGCCTCAGCATTCCCTGACCCAGAGGACCAGGAAGAAGCTCCGGAAAAAGGACTTCGGTTGAGTACAATAGATTTAGAGACCAATTAGGCAAATTTGTCAACCACAAATCTATGGGCCCTGATGGAATGCATGCATGAGAGCTGAGGCAACTGGCAGATGCTATTGATAAGCCACTCTTCATCATGGTTGAAAGGTCATGGAGAACTGGAGAGGCACTTGAGGACTGGAGGAAAGTCAATGTCACTCCAGTGTTCAAAAAGGGCAAAAAGGAGGACCCAGGAAACCACAAGCTGGTCAACCTTTCCTCCATACCTGGAAAGGGAATAGAACAGCTCATCCTGTTTATCACTAAGCATGTGAAAGAAAAGAGGCTTAACAAGAGTAGTCAATGTGAATTCACCAAGGGGAAATCATGTTTGTCCAACCTGATAGCCTGGAATGACTGTGTGGATAGATGAGGGGAGAGCAATGAATCCTTCAGCAAGTCTATTGATGCTGTGTCCCATGACATACTCATAGGCAAGCTCAGGAAATGCTGAATCAATGGACACTGAGGTGGATTAAGAACTGGCTGAATGGCAGGTCCCAGAGGGTTTTGTTCAGACATGAAGTGTCTAGTTGGAGGCCTGTAATTAGTGGTGTACCCCCAGGGGTCAGTACTGCCAGCTGAAGATGTGATTTTGGATTTTTTGTTATCCAAAATTGTGCAGCATATCTTACAAATCCTATCAGAAGGTTTCAAAGTTTGTGCAATGAGTTTTATATCTTAGACTAGAGATCTCTACATCTGATTTGAATTACTACTTATCTTTAGCAATATTTATGAACAAGAAATTATATGTGTAATCAGATGGGTTAGCAAAATCAATAAACTCCAACATTTTATTTTTAACACTGTTTTAACATTTCTTTCCATGCTAAGGAGTCTAATGCAATTATAATTCATTATATGTAAGACTTCTGATCTAAATACAGAGTTCTCTTGGGGAGGGCTGGATACTTTGAATTATATAGCTGCTATTCAGGCTAATTTATACATCACAAATTTGTTATGTGGCAAGTCTAAGTGCATTAGGCTTATAAGACTAGTACAACGTTAAACTTTCCATGAGATATGTAAAGGGATGAAGGAGAGAGAAGGCAGAAGAAAATGAGGTGAGCCACCCATCATGGTTGTTATTGGCAGGTGCCAATAATTTTTGTCAAATTTATATCTCCAGGTCTAATGTGTTGAAAATTTGATAAGCTTACAGATATCCCTGCTGACGTCTGAATTAGCATGTGTTAAAGCAAATGCAATTCTTAAACCATTACCATAGCAACATTATTAAAGTTATGTTAGTTAAGACTGCAGAAATGTTTCTATTTATAAAAAAAACCCGCAAGAGTGCTTTCTCCTCCTTAGCAGCCCATATAAAATGAACCACTACAGAAATATTTACTTCACATCTGCCTCATGATGATAGATTATTATCACAAGTAATGTTCAATCACCACTGAAATAGCATAAAATCTTTGGTGACCAGTACATTTTATTGTAAATTTTAAAACTAAAATAACAGAGGTAAATATTTCAGTTAAAACCAAACCACAAACAGTACAGAAAATCCTTATAAATAATCTCATTTGGAGTGTGAAGCCAATATACTTTCCATCTATTCCAGCAGCTGCTGCATAAGGATACCTTTATGCACATATGCAGACTGAATTAACTAGGCAAAACTTTCAGCACTATTTGGAGTTTGCAGTTACTCAAAAGTATCCAATGTAGCTCTGTGTCTTTATGCACTATATGTAGCAATGCATGACAGTTACATTTTCTCTCTATTCTAGATTCTAAGAACTTTTTTTTTTATTTGCCTAAATGTCTCCTAATACTGATGTCTCTCTGTTTCTCTGGGAGATAATACCCTAAAATATAAACATGTATTTGTTAATCATGGAAAGGGCAAGAGCTGAAAACTATTACTCAGGAGATTGTTGATTTATATGGTCTTAATTATCATTCTTTCAATATTACATCAACATTTTAATGGGAAAAAAATTAATTTACATTAGGGTAGTTAGGCAGCTACTTGGGAGTAGAAATGCACACAAAACTCACAGTGAACTGAATCACAGGTCTCTCCAATGCTCTCATTTGCACTGTGTTTGGATATCTTTCCTTGGCCTTGCCAGATACCTGCAATGGAAACTGCAGGAGAAGAAGTAAGTTCCTATAAAGCTGCTGTGTCAGCCAGAATGACTGGCACATGATGCACTCTGCCTTTCTCCTTGCATGTACCTGGTTCATCCTGGAAGGCACTCTGGGCTGCAAAAGGATGATATTGTAAAAGATATCGTAACCAGTCAAGAATCCTTGGCAAAAACAGTCAGGTTTTTTTCTCTTAGACAGCTCTAAATCCCTTTTTCCTTTTTCTTTGGGTGCTGCGTGTCTTCAGGAAGGGACAAGCATTTATTCAGGCCTTACCTAAAATAAATACAAAGTGCCTTCTATTCCCAGAAGCAATAAATGCTCATTCTGCACTAATTTATTGTAGTCAGCCTGAAATGAATAGCTACCTCTTACTGCCAAAAACTTCATTTCTGAAATCAACTCCACATTCTCAAGAAAAGATCTTTTAGCTGTAGTGAGGTGTTGATCTGCATGTTCTTATTTGAAATGACTTTTCTTTTAATCATGTCCAAATTTTCAGAATTTTGAATCACATTCAAAAGTGAAATTTTAACTTGTTGCTCTGAGATAGTGTCCTGGGTTCACCTGGGATAGAGTTAATTTTTGTCCTAGTAGCTGATATAGGACTGTATTTTGGATTAAGTATGAGAATAAGGCTGATAACACTCTTATGTTTTGATTGTTCTAAGTCAAGAACTTTCCAGTTTCTCATGTGCTGCCAGTGAGCAGATGCACAAGAGGTTTTGAGGGAACATGACCAGTACAGCTGACCTGAACTGGCCAAAGGGATGTTCTATACCATAGAATGTCATGCTCAATATATAAACTGGGGAGGATGGCCAGGCACTGCTGATCACTGTTTGGGGACAGACCAGGTATCAAACAGCAGGTGGTGAGCAATTGGATTGTGCATCACCTCGGAACTGGCCGATGTTCTATACCATAGAATGTCATGCTCAATATATAAACTGGGGAGGATGGCCAGGCACTGCTGATCACTGTTTGGGGACAGACCAGGTATCAAACAGCAGGTGGTGAGCAATTGGATTGTGCATCACCTCTCTTTCTCGGATTTATTTCCCTCTTTATTTTGCTTTATCTCCCTTTTCATCATTATTGTTGTTGTTATTATTATTTTATTTTTACTCAGCTATTAAACATATATAAACTGGGGAGGATGGCCAGGCACTGCTGATCACTGTTTGGGGACAGACCAGGTATCAAACAGCAGGTGGTGAGCAATTGGATTGTGCATCACCTCTCTTTCTCGGATTTATTTCCCTCTTTATTTTGCTTTATCTCCCTTTTCATCATTATTGTTGTTGTTATTATTATTTTATTTTTACTCAGCTATTAAACTGTTCTTACCCATGAGTTGTACCTTCTCCTCCCCATCCCACCAGGGAGGGAGCTGTGGGGAGCAACTGTGTGGTGCTTAGTTGTCAACTGGGATTACACCATGATAGATAACTGGATATAAAAGATAGAAGGGTGTTAATTCAGAATAACTGGGTTTCTGTGAATGCAAGGCATCAGTAAGGATGAATTGTAGCAGGAAGGGTAAAACTCCTCATTGGATGGCAAGGGTCTGTCTAATTGAAATTTGCAAAGTGAAGAATGAGTCATGCTCTGTGTTCTGGAATACTGTGAAGCTTTCAAAGATAAAAAACCCGACACACTTCTTTCAGCACATTACTCAGGCTGCTTATGTGACCTAACAGGCCGACCAACACACTTCTTTCAGCACATTACCCAGGCTGCTTATGTGACCTAACAGGCCGTCTCTGAGTCAGAGAGCATTCTGAAAAGAAAATTTGCCTTTTAAACTCTCAAAGACTGTATATGGAAGAGTTAGGGAAAAAAGTATCTGGTGGTTATATGAAATGGAGGTTTTGGTTCTTCAGGAATAATGGAAGGGCAACTTCCCTCACCAGTTCTTTTCTCAGTGATGCTATTAGCTGGTATATCACAGAAAGTAATGCCATATTTTTAGTCTTATACATTTGATTTAAACATGCTCCTCATTACTAATAAACCACAAAAACTGTGTGAAACTGACTCAGTTCACAGTCCTATAATTTACCTGAAGTACTAAATTACAAATAATTGCTCCTCAGTTGTAATTAAAAACTTAAGAGAGCTGTTGGGTTAGCATTTCTAGTCTGATAGCCTATTTTCCTCTTCCTTTCAGAAGTGCAAGTGTCTCTGTAGGTAGATAATGAAGCACATAGTAACCTGACAACCTTATAGGGATACTGAAGCAATGCTCTCAGGGCTTCTTTTATCCTGGCCCCAGAAAGAGACCTGGGGGTCCTGGTCATTGGCAAGTTAAACATGAGTCAGTGTGCCCTGGCAGCCAAGGGGACCTGCCATGTCCTGGGAGGTATCAAACAAAGCACTGACAGCCAGTGGAGGGAGGTGATTGTACCACTCTACTCGGCATTTGGTGAGGTCTCACCTTGGTTTTGGTGCAGTTTTGGGCACCTCAATGTAAGAAAGTAATAAGGCTATTAGAAAGCATCCAAAGTAGGGCCACAAAGATGGTGAAGGGTCTGGAGGGGAAGCCATGTAAGGAGTGGCTGAGATCACTTGGTTTGTTCAGCAAGGAGAAGAGGAGACTGAGGGAAGGTCTCATCATGGTCTACAGCTTCCTCACTAGGGGAAGTAGAGGGTCAGGTGCTGATCTCTTCTCTCTGGTGACCAGTGACAGGACCCAAGGGAATGGCATGACACTGACAGGGTAGGTTTAGGTTAGATATTCAGAAAAGGTTTGTCACCCAGAGGGTGGCTGGGCCCTGAAACAGGCTTCCCAGGAAAGGGGTCATAGCACCAAGCCTGACAGGGTTCAAAAAGCTTTTAGACAATGCTCTCAGGAACATGGTATGATTCTCGGACCTGTCCTGTGCAGGGCCAAAAGTTGGACTTTGATGAACCTAGTGGGACCCTTCCAACACAACATATTCTATGATTCTGTTCTTCTAGTATTTTTTATAGTTTTCTAATCCCAAAAATACTTCTTGCAACATGACTAACCTCTTTAAATAGGAATGACTGTACTGGATCCGAAAAGGTTCCTCTGTTTAACATTTCTTATCCACCGTGGTGGTCAAAAGCAGATGCTGGGGAAAAATACTAGGACAGAATGACTGGGCAGCAATGCATTCCCAGAACTCCCTCACAAACTTCTGATATTTTATAGCTCAAGAAAAGGTATATGTTTGTATTTAATAGTCTTTGTGGATTTCAGATTTTCCTAATCACAGCATGTCATGTCATGGAGCTCCAGAGCTCAACTATCTATCCCGGACAGATGCACTCTCTTTAGTTCCTTTTGCAGGAGACTATGAAGAGTTCCATCTAGCTCCTTGCTCTTGTACCGGAAGAAATAGGGAACTGCATCTTTTCCAAGACGTTTTTATTTTGACAGGTTATTATCTTGCTTTCTCCACTATTTCTTTTCTAAGCAAGGAATCCTAGTTTTCCCACCTATTCTTTGTAGAAAAATATTCCATGTATTTGATCATCCTCAAAATTTAATTTTTTTGCTCCTTGATGAACTTTTTCTAGCTTTATCATAGTCTTTTTGAGAAGGGAGGAGTGTGGGACAAAAATATGTTCAGAACAATTCACATCATCCAAGATACATAAGTACCTTGGATTTCCACAGTAGGATAAAATATTTTAACTAAATTAAGACCAAGATTTCACTTCGCATTACTAGTAGCCAGTTTACAGCCTAGTAGTTTTTAAATTTCCAGCTAATTCCCTTGCCAGCAATGAAATCTAAATTCTGTTTGCTTATTTCAGTAGAGCACTATGGCAATGAAGTCCTCCGACATGCTTCTGGAGTCATATATAGACTGCACAGGATCAATACTGTTTGGTGTCTTTAGTGATACTTTCCTGAGGTTTGTGCTACCCACTGGTCAGCCAAGAAGAAGGAATAATTGTTCTAGATATTCACAAGTCAAAGTTATCAGTGGTGTAACTGCACTGAAACCAAAAGTGACCTGATAAAAACTACATTTAAAGGAATGCTTGCTTCTCAAGGGGAAAATAAAGCTTCTGCTCAGAAGCTCAGAACCTAAAGCCTTTCAGATTATTTCAGCTATATTTAATTTTGCCAAGTCTACATGGCCCTGATTACCAGCAGCATTTTCTGCTTAATTTAACTTGCTTTTATCACTCAGTCCTATCAGTTTAAAAGAACTGAAGTTCTGAACTAGCCTGCTCCTAACTATGAACTGTTTGCTTATATGTATTTTAAGCAAAAAAAAAGAAAAAAAGATGCTAAATTATGTTTTCTTGGAGGTGTTAGAATTCTGCCTCAAATCTTAAGCAGCCAGAAGCCAGAGCTTGCAAAGTGACTCACTGTCATTCCTAATGACATGTCATGTCTACAAATTATTATCTTCCTCAGATCAGTCAGCAGCTACACATGAGCTTAATGACAGCTGCCAAGACTAACAAAATAAACTTTCTTTTCTTTCAAAAATACGTTCAAAATTGAGCCAGATGGGCCTGTAGCCCAAAACTGCTTCTAGTTTTAAATACAGCTCTCTCAGGAGCCGATTGAACTGACTGCTTTCAATTGTTTCCCATGGGGGCCAAGAGTGTCCAGTCAGACCTATTTGGATGAGGACAGCTCCTGGTGGTTTTGGGAGGGTTGTTAATGTGGATGTAACAAAGTTTAGAATAGCTTTGAAAATGAAATTCTGTTGTCTCATATTCATTGTGTGATAATGTTTTCTATCTCAGTTTCCCCAGTTGCAATGTAAAGATAATTTCCCCCTGTATACACATGCAAGGATATGTGGATCATTGCATAGCCATGTACTTGAAAATGCACTTATGATTGCACTGAGCAGGACAAGTGGCAACCCTTTTAAGGAGCTCAGTCTTTTTTTTGATGACTTATTCTTGTAGTAGAATTAAACATAATGCATTATGTTTGAATATTAATGTTACTTATAATAGTGTGACACACCAAAGGAAGACATTTGAATAAAAATATCTCCTACATTAATTTAAATTAGCATTTTAAAATACCATTGTAGAGAATCATAATGCTACACAGAGGTACCTTACTGCATAATTTAAGTCTCCAGCTAGATTTGTGTTGTGGACAGAAAAAAATTAAAACTCTAACTCTGGGCAATAAGTTTTCATTAGGCTCAGTAAGTGAAAGAATCTTCTTTTCACCTTGCAGACTCTTATTAGTCATTGTTACTCAAATCCTGAGGCAGACTCTGATGTATAATTGAAAAAGAGAAGACACTGGCCAAAAGCATTTCCATGGGGAGAGCTGTGGTGTATTTTCCATCCAAACTATTTTTTTTCAAACAAAGGATAATTCCATTCAAAACAATTCTAGTAGCAGCAGGAAAATTCTATTTCACAATATTTTATTGCAACCTTTTATTGGTTTTGTTAAAACTGAAAAAAAATAGAAAGTTGTTTTAGTACAGGTTTTGTCTAAGAATAACATGATTTAATTGTTACCCAATGTGTCAATAAGAGCAAAAGCACAAACAAAAAATTCAGACCTCAGACTCTGATACTCAAATTTCAAAGTAAAATTGCACTTTACAACTGCGGTTACTTCTCACCAGAATGCACAAACTAATTGTAATAATTATTTTGTTTAAACCATGTGTCAGGCTAGTTTTTATTTAATGCTTGCTCTTTCTATTATTGGTGTTGATCTTAGACATTATGAATCAGTCCTCCTTTATTTAAAGTATCAGATCCCATCTGGATTTCAATTATTCTTTCAGTAAATAACTTTTTTTCATTAAATTATTCTCCTCAGTCTTTAACTCTATCATAGCAACATAAATAATCAGTGAGATAGGAAGGAGGCATAACTTTCATAAAATTATTGAAATTTCCCACATCAAAATCTTTTCAGATTCTTATGAAACGTTTATTTATGATACTTTATAGGTTCATCTCTATGTGTATATAATGAATGAGAAGGAAAACAAAGTAGAGCCTGAAGTCACTGAAGTCACATTGACACACTACCAGAGCAAAGCAGGCTGCCCTAAGAAAGGGTGTAATCTTCATTTTCCAAGTGTGACTAACCATGTATTATGGCTATTTTTTTAAAATATTGGGTAACTATGCTATTATTAGAGTAAAAGTAAGCTGCTATTTTTTTCTCAGATCTTATTATTTTAATATTCATAGGCATGAGCAGTCCAGAATTGCTATGTCTGCATACCACACCCTGATGAATGCACAAGATATTCAGCCACCAGTGATTAATTTGCTGCTGCTGCAGTTAAGTATCAGTCAGGAGCAAACCAGGTTAGTATGTCAGACAGCATAAGGGAGAAGACTGTATCACCTCTTCCTTATCTTTCAGTGGAAGTTCTTGATCATTCATTGCCTGCACTGACAACCACCTCTCAGCTCGTCACATTTCCACCCACCTTCACCCAAAAATACTTTTGTATTTACAAAAGCAGTTATGGAGTCAGCATGGGATTCAGTTCTTCACATAAAAAGATGCAAGGAGCTGTTATGCCTACTATATTCTATGACTCTGAGACAAGTATTATACTGAAGTCTACCTATAGCTGAGAAAGTTTCAAAATATCCAGTTTTGCATAACTAACTAAAGATATCTTATGAATAAAACCCAAACAAACAAAACCAACAAACAAAACCGAACCACAGGATACTGCAAACCAAAACAAATAAACAAACCAAACAACAACAGCAACTGCAAAAAAGAACCTAAAAACTGTTGTGCTTTTGCAGCATGCTGAGTGCATAACTGTCACAATACTAATAAAATAGTGCTTAGGGTCATGGTTTCAGTGGTGGGCCTGGCAGCGAAAGGTTAATGGATGGAGGTGCTTAGGGTCATGGTTTTAGTGGTGAGCCTGGCAGCGAAAGGTTAATGGATGGACTCAATGATCACAGAATCATAGAATCATAGAATTTAGGGGTAGGAAGGGACCTTACAGATCATTCATCTAGTCCCAACCCCCTGCTATGGACAGGGACACCTCCCCACTAGACCAGGATGCTCAAGGCTTCATCCAGCCTGGCCTTGAACACTGCCAGGGTCAGTGCTGCCACCACATCCCTGGGCAACCTGTGCCAGTGTCTCACCACCCTTAGAGTAAAAAACTTTTTTCTCACATCCAGCCTAGACTTTCCCTCCTTCAGTTTGAATATCTAATGATATTAGAGGCCTTTTCCAACCTTAACGATTTTATGATTCTATGATTGAACACTTTATTTTCCTTGACAGTTTCTGTCAAAGAGGAGGAATTGTAAAAGGAGGAAATGCAAAAGGCAGAATCTAAAGATAATGAGATACCAAGACACCTGTCAGAAATCTAAAGGTTGCTGGAAAAGGCATGAATAACTGAGAGTGAGTAGGTTAGGGAGGTGGAGAGATGTGCAAAGCAGTCTTTCTCCAGCTACAGCAAAGTGAGGTGGCAAATTGTTAATAAAGTAGTCATCACAGGTCTAAGATAGCTTCATAGCTTAGATCAACCATAAACATGAAAGACTGTAATGTGAAATTCATTTAATTTTACCCTGATGGTGAACCAAGTAATTGTGTACTGATCTTTAATGAATTTAAGTAAGTTTTTTAAACTTTTGCATACATGGTCTTCACTGAGTTTCCGGAGGAGCAAAGTAATTCATCTTAATTTTAGAAGATCTTTTAAAATTAAATGGAAACAAATGCGAACAGAATTGCAGAGCAGCATCTATTCTATACTGATTTAATTGCTCAGGAACTTAAATAACCTAGCAATCAATCTGAACTATCATTTTCCCAGGGATTACAGAAAACAAAAAGAACAGGAGTAGCATCATTCCCAGAGATCTGAGAAGACCTTTAGTGTTAAAATGAGATTTTTAATCATGAATACTTTTGTTTTTCTTAAGAAGCACACTGTTCTGCCCCTCACCATGGAACCTTATTTTTTTCATAGGATTCAAAGAAAAATATGGATTGGGGGGTGGTGGTGGTGAAAGTCTTACTTTGAATGAGGCAATGAAGCACAAATTATTCATATTTGCCTACAAAAATTTCAAGTGCAGGGGTATTAGGGAATTACTGACTCCTCCACCCAAATCTAGATGAAAGCAAGCCTCTAATGTAGACAGAAATTTCCTGTGGTGTGTCCTTACTTCACCACAAAGTTGTGTTCATTCTGCACGCAACTAGAATGAAAAATGTAACAGAAGCCCCAAGTTACGAAGTTAAAACATAAAATCTGTACTTGTTCATTTAACCAGATATTTATAATTTCAAATCAGCGCTCAGATACTTATCAGGGCATTTGAATGGCAAATAGGTAAGTTGAAAAGTAGTACCATGAGAATTTTTATATTTCTTTTTCAACTTCATTTCAAGCTTTTGTCTATTTGTGCTTATAAATGCATTGTAACACAGCTTCAAACAATACAGACAAATGCATCTTCACTGAACTTAGTGGACTATGTCTATTTTCCACCAGCTGTGGATCTGGACCATAACTCATTCATTTGCAGAAATTTTCTAAACAATAAAGCAAATAAATTTTATATGTCTGTGCTTAAAACTAGGATTTGGACATGCAGCAAGATTAGAACTCATGCCAAGCCATCTGCAAATCACAGAAATTCAGTTCAGCCCCTGCACATCCCTCTTCCAAAATATAAACTGCACTCTTTGCCATTTCATCTCTTAAACTTGTGGTGGTGTATTCCTCACTACCCTCAGGCCTGCTCTACAGTCTGAGGGGCTCCTGACAAACCTTGACTGAACCAAGTGTTGAACTGCCCCTTTACCACATCAGTTGGGTGGTGAAGTGTCTCTGACCGTATGAATCTATAATTAAGTCACATTTATATTTGTAACAAATTCTATTGAATCACCTCATAAATGTTAAATCAGTCAATGATTAAGTGCTACTAAACCCTTTTTCACCCTTACCTTTCTGAATCCATACCCTTTACAATCTTACCTCCTTGCATCACTGGCCTCCATGTAAATCTTTCTAAATTGATTCTAATCTGATTTTCTTATGTATACTTCATCTACAGGCTAAGTAAGAGAATCAACCTTGCCACCAGACTCTAATTAAAATTAACCTTTGATGGTAATTCTTTAATTGACCTAACCACTTATTCACAACAAAGCTTTTCTATAGCTATCATAGAACACACAAAAATTAAGTTTGCTTTCAAACACAAAAGAGGTGTATACAAGTAGAAAGTAACAGGTACGTGTTATCTTAATTCTAGAACAGTAAACGTAGGCTTAAAAATAATTGTCAGCTTTTCTCTAGGACACCTGTTACTTGATTTTCTCAATTTTGACAGGTGACAATGGGAATGTTTTTCCAGGCATCAATTAGAAGAAGGAGACTTAAATGTGTTAATACTAAAAGAAAATCCTTTTTTCATCAATATTTATAGTTCTTAAAAGGAAAAATAAAAATTAAAACATAGTTTCCTCTGTACTATAGCTAAAACAATTCATTTGGTTGTCATTAATACCAACACTGTGAGTGCATTACTTTTAAACATGAAAAGCTATAGATAAACCCTAAACACCTTATATGAGTGTGAATTCACAGTGAATTTCTAAAGAAGCCATGGGAAGCACAACAGCAAACTTAGTCCTTAGGAGACAAAGAAGAGCAGGTTCTTTGCACTGATTGTTGTAGAAGGGCAAGTTGCCAAGCTGAAAACATGGTAGGCTTACTCTTTTTTGCTTTATTTTTGCTGCTTTCTTGGCTTGACTTTTGCTGCCTTCTTGGTCTTTCTATTCTTCCTGATGTTGCTGGATCTCTTATCATCCATCTTCTGGGAAATGCCAGAAACTGTGTCCAGGATGATACTAGCTTCAAGTTCTGGCCAGTCTGTTCATTTTGGATAGTGTATGTCATTAAGATGCAGTTGTCATTCAGCTTTTCACAACTCAAAACACAGCTTTGCCCATCTGAATTGTTGTCCTCCAGGGCATCCTTACTTATTTGAATATGCCACTCATTGTTGCTAGGATCCAGTTCCAATGAGATGCCAGGCAAGATCCACTCTTTTGGAGAGACCTTCAGGTAGTTTGTAAGTGAAAACAAATGAACTTCAGTTAATTAAGAGTAAAGTCTTAATAAAGAACAGGTTCATCTCAGTTTTCTAATAGTAATGACCCAGGGGAAGAGCCATACAGCAACACAGAAGTCAGATTACTTTGCAAAGTTACCACCTACTGTTGCAGATTAGTTTTATTTTGTTCATTTTCATAAAATACTCAGCAGTTTTCAATTGACCAGAAACAGTATTTCGATTGTTTGTCTAAGGGACTTATATTGCCACTAATGGTTCTAAAAGTGAAAAGACTTAACTTCATCATTATATTTTACAGGATGTCATTACAGAAAACATCAGTACCTACAAAAGATTGCTATTCAAAGTTTACATACTGCAAGACTTTTGAGATAAGACAGCTTTGTTACATGCATGGAGTGCAACTACCATCTCTGGAACCCAGGATGAAATAGTGGCTTCTGTGCAATAAACAATGTCCTGTGCTAGTATGTCCTGAATCAGTAGATAGATGCTAGACAGAAAATTAAATGCAAATAGAAATATAAACCTGTATTAAATAGACAGAAGTTCATTTCACAGGTTTATCAATAGAAGAAATAGCTTATTACTTTCTCCTTCTGGTGGGAATTTGTTTTTTTACTCTAATATTCTAATAAAATAGCTTTGCAGCATTTTGTGCTTGGATTTCCTTATTGTTTTGAGTTAAATGCTTTGACATCATTGAATTAAAGCCACTATTTGTTATTTACTTCTCCTTACCTCAACCTTACTAAGTTTCAAATAACCATTAAATCCCATTGGGCAGACTAATTTGTTTCATATTGTGAACACTAATGAAGAAAATGTATAAACTTGTTTGAAATCTTCTGGAACTCTTCTAAGATGAGTTTATCCCCTGCTACTTGAGTTTTAGCAGCCAGAATACACTGCTGAGAGAGATTAAACCCAGAAGCAGTAACTGTTCTTCATATATATGCATGTACATACATATGCATATGTATGTGTATGCATACATAGACAGATTTCTATTCTTTTGCTTACCTGTAACTCTGAGCAAGAAGGAACCAGATCAATGGATGATATAAAGTATGAAGCCAGATTGATGAATCCGAGTGAATTTATACTACAAAGAACTGTAGACTTTTAATTTTTTAATAAACCTAACACCTGGGATTTCTTAATAGTCATGCTATTAACAGTACCAATTTGGAAAAATGTTGACAGTACAAATATTTGTAAAAATTTTGTATGAAAATAGTAACATATATAGAACAACTAAAATAAAAGGAAGAAATATGCAGCAGATTTATGGAAGGATGCTTAAAAGGAGATGATAAATATCTCTTTTGAAAGTACTAAAAAAAAAATAAAATTCTAGAGCTGAACAGATTGGCCTGTCATCTAAAAAAGCCATGTTCCTATTCTATGATCAGTCTTTGCATATATGAGATGTATTTGTAAGTATATGTACACATATGCATAAAAAATGCATGAGATTAGCACAGAGTGTTTTCATCTATTAAAAAAGCATTACCTTTATACACAAACTGACTACCTGGTCAGGCCTGCCTTCATATTCAGAAACAGAAATATCAAATTTAAATTCTAATTTCACTATTCAAATTATTTTCTGTAATGCACAGGCAAGCCCTAAACTTCTCATGATTGCAACCGGACTAAGTTACAGTTCACAGACATAACAATAGTCTCATTTTCAAAATTATTTCCTTTCTGAATGCAATCAAAGTGAGAATTACTGGTAAGGAAATCAACTCATTGCTATAAAGGTTTGCACATAAGCAGCATCTCAAATGCCTGTAAAATACCTCCAATCTCCTATTTACTGAGTCATAAAATTTGTCAAAAATATTTTACATTAAAAATCATGAAAACAGCAAAAGAAGAAAAAGTAGCAAAAAAAAGACTTTTAAGTGAAAGCAACTTGAGCTGCCCATGTCTTGGGGTTGTTTTTTCTGGTACTGTCCTTTGACACTTTCAGGTTCAAAAATCCATAAAACATCTATTACATAACTTGGAATCAACTAATGTGTTCAAATATGTATATCTGAAATCTCCCAACTCCCTTTCTTCTCAAAGCTGATGAACTATTTGCAAAGGCTTAATCTATAATCACTATATACTTTCAAGTATGTCTAGAACTCAGCTCTTAATCATTCCAAACAATTTATATTAATATTCTTAATTTCCACTGCTTTCAGTAGAGATATCCCTTCACTCATCCTACCTATCAAGATGAAGGAAAAATAAATTCCATTTTAAATTAATCATGGAATAACAAAATGAAAATTGGTAATGATGATAGTGAAGTTGAAATAATAATGTTGTTGTTGTTGTTGATGATGATGATCAATATTATTATTTTCACAATAAATCCTGATACCCACCACATCAGGACTGATCTTCATGTCCAGCTTGACTTTATAAAGCTTTGATAAATAAGCTTTATCAAATTCATCATCATCTTGAGTTGCATTTGATGTGCTGACTGCATTATAGATATAATATTCAGTCTTTCCTGATTCACTGAACTTCCTACCTTTGTTTCCCCAGGAGCAGGTCTGGCACTGAAAAGCATGACAGAGAATACAGCAGTTACGCCAAAAATGAGGACCATTCCAGGCAACAGGGCCAACAGAGTAGATAGAATTTTGCTCATGATTCTAAGTGCCCTGATGTAGTAAAAGCTAAACGATGCCATTCAGAGAGCTCTGCACAGCCATGCTGTCATTCTGCTGACACCTGTCCTTATGCCACAGCTAGCAGTTTCTGCTTCAGCACAGTGAATGTTCTACTATGTCACAAGTGGTGACATAGGGCCAGTAAACCAACCTCGTATATCAACTGTGTTCTTGGGCAGTTCCCAGCTCTTGTGTGTCATAGAACCATAGAACCATAGAAAGGCATGAGCTGGAAGGTACCGAAATGCTAGGGCTTGGACAATACACCCAAGCCAGAGCTGACTTATAGATGAATCCTGTACTCCTTGTGAATAGTTCTTTGTGTTAGTTAACAAACCACTGAATGTAGAAATGTAGATAACCTTTGCATAGGCTATCTATCTGTACAAGGCCACGCCACCTTCTGCAAAGTATCCTATAGATAACCTTTGTATAGGCTATATACACGTCTGTAAAGTATTTCCAAGGTCATGCCCTGTCTGCAATATATCTTAGGCAAATTCACCACCCGAGTCCTGGGCTCTGGCCTAGCCCTGGTCTCAGTTAGTCAGAGGGGAGAGCTGCCAGGTGTTATCCCCACAAACCACAAAAAAACTGCAAGTTATTTTTAGCTTGCTGATTTGGCCTATAAAAGCTGGATCCTCTTGCAGCGACTTTGGACACCTCACCTGCAAGTGGACACACTGTGAAGGACTTCCCAATTGCCCAGAAAGGCTTTCCAAATCCTCACTGCAGCCAGGGGGTCCCCATTGACTGCAGATCTAGATGATGATAAAGTATTAGAGCAATTGGTGATGTATCTTTCTTAATCACTATTCTTTCTTGTATGTTGTAATGATTAAGTGCATTACCTTATTGTCTTTGTTGTTTGTGCTGCTTGAATTAGAGCTCAGTAAACTAACTGTATATGTAAATATATATTATTCATTTTTCTATTCTCTTAAACACCAATAGTAAAATAAACCTATTTTTTTGCATTGCTGTCTGTGTCATTTCTGTCACCTCCATCAATTGGCAGAACAATTACCTTAAAGATATTTAAGTTCTAACCCCCCTGTCATGAGTCCCAGCTCTCTCAGCTTCTCCTCAGGAGTGATGCTCTAGTCCCTAATGATATCAGGCATAATCCAAAGATATGATAAACCTTACCATTTCCACATCACACAAAGCAACTAAGCCAGCTTAGCTAGCTTGCTGGAATTTGGTGTAAAACAGAAATACACCAAATTTAGCTTTCTTTTGAAGAAACAAACAACATTATGTATTATTTTTAATATATTTATAGTCTTGTTTTCAATATGGTCATTAGAAAACAACAGAAGAAGTATGTATTAATAGTGCCATTTAAATGGTAATATTTTACCAAGATTCTACATACATATTTATGGAGTTCTTATTTGCTATTTCTTGAGAATAATTTATTGAGTTAGCAACAAGAAAACCATATCAGTTTTGTAGATACAACACCATATACACCTTTGGTCTTGTGCTTGAAATCAGTGAACATAATTCATTAACATACCTATTAATGAGTCTACTTGCCAAGACAGCAAGATGCACAAATAGTGTGGGTTGTACTAGAAGTCTGATCTCATTCACAAATAGCACAGTTTACTGTTTCAACACTGTAAGTCTGGCTGAATTCAATAGCAAATTTCACAAGCACAGATTCACAAATAATGCAGATTATAGATTCTTTTAGACTGACAGTGACAAATTCACAAGATCTGCAAAATATGTGTGTAACTGCTATATACATGTGTTCCTGGGTATACTGCAGAGCAGTTTATTTTATGTCTTCATCAGTTACCCAAAAAAATTCACCTTATCTAGAGAAAAAAATGAACCTTTAATTTCATTCAGTTTTGTCTTCTTATAAAATTATAAAAGGATTGAAGTGGGTTTTTTCTAGTAAATTAGCACCCACATGTCTCAGTTTTACAGAGCATTATTAACCAGATCTAGTCAGCACACTCTAAAAACTGAAACAAAGTGCATCTGTACTAGCATTTTAGGGAATCTGAGGACTGCACTTTTGAAGCAAACTGTATGCTTACCACCACTTGCTGCACTTTGGTTGGCACTGTGGAATGGTCTGAAAGTGCCCTCACCACATCTATTTTGTATAAAACTAAGCTGGAAAATAGAGTTCAGGAGCATATCAGGCAATAGCTGTTTCATATCACCACTAAGATTATTATAACACAGCTGTCAGATCCTCAGGGCCAACTGTTTTTCTATACAGACCACTTCAGACCACTTCTATTAACTGACACTACATGCTAATGGTGCCATAGCCTTGCTGAATCTTTTCCCCTATATACATTATTTTATTCGAGGCTGAGATCTCTTAACCTCCTAATTCCCTTGAACTGACCTGGCACCTGCTCTGCCTGATATTAAGAATTACAGCAGCCATTAAAGCACTTGTCAGAGTCAAGTAAAAGTGTTTCTGAGCTTGTAAAAATCTGGACACAAAAATCTCACTGGCATGGATGCTTGGCTAGCTGTTTTTTGCAATTGTTTGTATGTTTTAATAAATACAAAATTAGCAAAAGATGAATCAAAATGTTTTGCAAGCTGAATTCCAGTCTTCTGCTGTCAGGTATAAAACTATTCTCTTCTGCTGCAGTGTTTCATCTCACTTTTTCAGCTTAAAGGGCAACTCAGGTGTATCTACCTACAGCATGGAATGTGTTTTCACATAGCAAAAAGAAAAAAATCTTAAAGGGAAGGGTACTAATGCATTTTTTGTGAACTCATGAGGGAAACAATTTTATAATTTTTCTTCCTGCATGACTTGACATAAATATGTATATAGACAAATTTACTTCAAAAAATCACATTCTCTACCCATTTAATTTTTACAGTGTACTGGGCCATATATAATGCATAGTTTAATGAAATTCAAATACTGCATCTATCATGATGAAATTAATTATGCCAATCAACTGGGGTGATTTATCTCTCTAGGGACAGCCACTTTCTAGCAAAGCAGGTAAGTAATATTATCATGCTTTATTTTTCCCTTCATAATGAATAGTACAAGACAGTATATGTTTTTACCTAGAGTAACTCCTGTCACCATTGTTTGTGAGAAAAATATGATTTTTAAAAGTTCCATATTTCTAGAGTGAAGGAAGTGGAAACTCTTAAGTGGATTCTGCTTGGGTCTTTTTTTTTTTCCAAGGAAAAATGTACAGCTTCTTCCTCAGAAGTTAAAACTAAACTCTAACTGTGAAGATTAGCTCTAACATGAAGAATCTGAATGAAACCTTTTTATCTTAGGTTTAAAATCCCCATTGTAGAGGTTCATAAAGGAAAGGTCATTTTGTATTCAGAGGCTTTGTATCTTTCTACAAGAGAAGAACACTTCTCAAGTATTATGAAGAAAATTTGCATTTGCTTTTATAAAGCAGTTTTGCTTTATCTGTAATTTTCATTCTTTTCAAGATAATGTCTCTTAAAGACATCTTGTGAATGCATAATATTTAAATATATATACCTAGATTTGTGAAGAGAAAGTTCAAAGATTAAAAACTGGTTCATATATTGTACATAATGACAGTCCATGTTCTTGCTACAATAACCTGAACAACACAGCTTGTTGCGTCTGCAGGTACCAAACAGCAAGAATCCAGAAACTCCTGGCTTCTCTCTAAAGAAGGATAAAAAGAAGTCCAATTTTTTTTCAAGTGTCCCCTCCTTTATAAGCTCAAAGTGAGGGTAGTAGGAACAATTCCTCCATGGCCCATTTTTGTGCTGCATAAAAAAAAAGAATGCTGGTTCTGTTGCCCTTTTAAAAATTACCATACTGCAAATGATTACCACGCTACTCACAAGTCAAGTAGGCCTAAAAACAACTTCAAGATTTGATACTCTAGAATACTGATGCCCATTCCTTAGAAATTCTGATCTGTTTACCCCCAAATTTAAATATTTCTATAGGTTTTCATGACATCACTCCAGTTCTTCTCCTTACTTTGTGATCTAAACAATGTCATGCAAATAACCTGGGAGAAATGCTATTCAAGACCTCATGACAGAAAGACAATGAACATCTGGCTCCATGTGTGGGTTTGGGTATCTAATTCCTTCATCTCTGATCATGTTTACTCTTTGCTTTTTCCTGCGATTGTAAAATATTGTTCAAAACATTTAAAAAGTTGCCAGCACTGTTTGTACACCACGAAGACAGGTATGCATTTTTGCCAGGGTGGACAGGAAGTATAAAAAAAGCCAAGTTCCACTGTTTTCAGCTTCTTAATAGTAAGAAGCATAGAGAAGCTTAGAATATCATCTTCATACCTGCAGCCTCCCAGAAATGACCATAATCAACTCATTGCAGCATATTCTACTTATCTTAATGAGATGCCACCTTATTCCTGAAAAGGCCATGAAAAAGGATGTTGAAATGTCATCCCTCATAAGCTCCAGGCAGTGAAACTGAAATGGAGTATAGGTTTTAGGAAAGCCACTTTTGCTGACTATTATTAGATCTATCTCCATTTAAATGACTAGTGTTTTGGAAAAATTATTAATACTACACTAAATGTGTCATGTTCTTTCCACAAACCACATCATGTAGTTCAATATAATGAAACAGTTTAAATCTACCTAGTTCAATTGTCCCTGCTTCCATTGCATAACTGTTGGTGTATAATCAATGGGATATGCTCGCTTAAAAAAGGCAAATTATTTCACTTGAGGTTCTTCTGGCCTTATCAGGCTGAACTACACCTCTAGCTATATGAGCTATATTTAAAAGTGCAATATTTAAGTCTGAAACAATAAGAGCTTTTAAATAATGGCTCTTTATCCTTAATAAAGTACAGGAAAATTAAAGTTTGTCTCAACTGATCACTCATAGCAACCTTAATAATATGAATCCTGATTATCTCACCTTCACAAATGCTGTTCTCTGCTGGACTGCATTAAAACAGAGTTAGTTTCACTTGCTCAGGGTCACTCCTGACTTTTTCATAGGTAAAGACCAACCATATTTTTGTTTGTATTGATCATAATTGTCAGTGAAATTGAATAAAATTTGCCAATAGCTTTTCTATCAGCCAAATCACAATATCAGCAACAATAAAACATGAAATTCCTAAATTACAGGTGCACCAAGGAGAACTAGCAATGAACTCCAAGAGAGAAAGGGACTATGCTGCATTACATGAAAGTACTTTAAAATTGTGTTTAGTACATAAGAGGGATTTTAGACCTACCTTTTCTTTCTGAATTCATGGCATACAGAGTGACTCAATGCAAACTGAGTCAGAAACAAATAAGTTTCAGTCACCTCCCTGGACTTACATAGGTCTTGGCATGACCCTGACTACGTGGCTGCTAGCAAGCTGACTTTAATCAGGCTAATATTTATAGAGAAAATGTTAATTAAGCATTTCATGCAATGGGCAGCATGGAATTGGCATGAATACACCTTGTGCAGAGCAGCCTGATTTCTCATAAATAAGTATTGCAGTACTGCTGAGGGTAATAGATGAATTCTGTTTTACTGGTACCAAGGCTTATTGACTCAAATAGATCACAATGATAACACTTTTTTAATGGAGCGGCCAAGGCAAAGTAGAGGACAGTCTGTGTCGTAAACCCACAGCCCCAGTGTTTTAGATAATGAACATAGACTGATTTAAGTTGACACTAAATACCCTGATTGCAACAATTCATTTGCAGTTGGGCAAACAGAAATACATATACAGTTGTGGAGGTGTAATTGGCGCTTGATAGTTAACCTTTTTGCAGAATAAGCACAATTATAGACACATATCTGATTTGCTACAATGTCACTAGGGAAGACTCTTACAGGTATTGCCAAACTGACTATATGTTTATAATATCTGACAAGCAGAAACTGGAAGTCAAATAAGCTTCTCAGTCCACAGAAGTGCTTTTGCTCCATATGAACGACTACATAGAATCATAGAACTTAGGTTTAATAAAGTAATTTGGTTATAAATTATTAATGGCACAGATTTCTCTTTTTTTCATAATTACATACACAAGTGTTTATGAAGCCATCTATATATAAGTATTTCTAATTGCATAATTAGATATGTGTATGGTACACACATGCACCTCAACATGAGGAAAAAATTCTTTACATTGAAGGTGGCAGAGCACTGGAATAGGCTGCCCAGGGAGGTCATGGAATCTTCTCTGAATTCATTATAAACACACCTGGACATGTTCCTATGAAACCTTCTCTAGGTCACCCTGCTTTTGCAGAAGGATTGGATGATCTCCAGAAGTCCCTTCCAAACCTAACTATTCTGTGATACTATGATTCTATGAAGTGAGTTGTTTAAGGAATGATGAGAATATATTTTCCTGTCTTTCTGAAGATAAAAAAAGACAAAAACACCCAAGAAGGGAGTGAAAAGAACAGCAGAGGTAGAAAACATAGTGTCTCTTTCTGTTGTACAGACTCATTAAGAACAACTCTGCTGAATAATGAGATATTCAATATTTTGTATGCTCTTATGCCTTTCAGAAGACTTAACAAAAAGCATTATTTTCATTAATCTTTAATTATCGACAAGAATTTCTTACTGATTTTATTTCTGGCTTCTGACAAAGCAGTTTCTATAATTTCTTTTTTGTGACTTGCTCATTTTTCTAAACTTCAAATAATTATTTCTTCCAATTTTAGAAAATTCCATGTTTCTTTCCAGTGACTTTTAAGAAAATAATATATTTGTAAAGATTATTGACAGCAAAATAGTGATTTTAAAAAAAAAATTTGATTAATCTTAACAGACCTACAAACCAAATGGGACTTGTCTATTTGCAACTGTTTTGATCACAAAACTCAGCTTGGATCCAAAATTATGTATGGTCTCTGCAATTGTCTATTCCTTTCCCAAGGAGCCTTCCTTTACCACTTCCTTTCTATTCCATCACTTCTGAATCCATCTTCTTGCAAGTAGACCTGATTTGATATTGTTCTTTCTGCCTGAGAAACTGTTTTGTCAGTATATGAGAAACATGGGAAGGATTGTGGAAAAGTAGACCAGGTCTTTTGTTTCTGAGAATATTCTTTTCAGTGCTCTGCACTAGAATTTTGTAAGCACACTGGACTTCAAACACAGCTTATTATTACAGTCCAGCCAGAGGAAGAAAAATGTGTAAACAGCTGAGGATTGCTTTCCTGATAAGAACAAAGAGAACTGAGCATTACTCTGGTATTTGCTGAGGGAAAGATTATTATTGATGAAGAATCCAAGTAGAAACCAAAATTAGGGCATGAATTCACAACAAATTCAAGCTCATCTGTGTTCTTACTTAGCCAGCTGTTGTTCATCCATGAGTTGACCTTTTATGTGCTTTGGGCCATTTTGCTAGCAAGTGTGGAGTCACACGTGATGCAGGGTAGGATGTGCCACCCAGCCTGCACAATCTGCCCATCTCAGCTAGTGGCTGTACAGAAATTCTGGAAAGAAACAGAGAAAAACATCAGTTTCACAACTGGGAGGCTGCAAACTGGATGCACAGCTCCTGGTCACTGTTCTTCATATGCAGAACCTGAACTAGATACCTTTTGCCCCCTCTGCCCCAATCCACAGTACTTTCTTCAAGTAATACATCAGTAATTTCATGGGCAATAGTACACTGGAATGACACTGAAGATTAAAATTTAATTTATAAAAGCCATTGATGCAAAAGTAAGCAATCAAAAGTAAAAGAAGTGATTCTGCAGGAAGTGAGTAAAATGGTGTGACTTGAATTTAAAAAAAGATATTTTTTTTTATTGGCTGTATTAGGTATTGGACTTTTCCCCTCACTATCTCAAAACATCAATGCGTGTTCTGTAAAGGAACAGTTCGCAACCGACATAGGAGTTTTGGAAAGAGCCTAACATTTTCTTGAATCTTGCACATCTTGAATCATCTTGAATATTCAGAGGGATGGAGCATCTCTCCTACAAAGACTGAGAGAGCTGTGGCTGTTCAGCATGGAGAAGAGAAGGCTCCAGGGAGACCTCACTACAGCCTTCCAATACTTACAGGGGCTTATGAAAAAGAGGGAGAGTGACTTTTAGCATGGGCAGATAATGACAGGACAAGGTGGAATGATTTTAAGCTAAAATACAAGAGATTGAGATTAGCTGTTAGGAAGAAATTATTTACTCAGAGGGTAGTGAGGCACTGGAACAGGTTGACCAGAGAAGCTGTGGATGCCCTATCCCTGGAAGTGTTCAAGGCCAGGCTGGATGAGGCCCTGAGAAACTTGGTCTCATGGCAGGGAGTTTGGAAATAGGTGTCCTTTAAGGTACCTTCCAACACTAACCATTCTATGATTTTATGACCCTTGTTGAATTCCAGCTGATGCCTGCTGGTGTCTCTTGTGGTGATGATCCTGTCCTGCACACTCATCAGGGTAACCTCTCCCTCTGTTTCCAACATTTGCTTATTTACCTACCACAACAATTTGCCAGTGCAGCTGAGAAGCTTCTTCCACCCAAAAGTCCAATTCATAAAATGCTGTTAGTAACATCTAAGGAGAGCTTTTGGTTACACTGTTCTTGCAGTAATATGGATAGAGCTTTACTGGGCAGCTGAGTGAGCAGTAGAATAAAACCACGTTCTTCAGAAATACCTCTAGGTAGGATGCCTTTAACCACTGCTTGTGGAACATGCATAGAGTGACAGGTACAAATCTGTGCTACTCTGTTTCTCCTGATCATCTTACTAAGCATCTGAATTTCAAGTAAGATTCTGCAGGAGAATAAGAGCTGATTCAATTTCACAGTGTAAGTACCATAGCATAATACTTGCCACATACCAAATGCATTTTGCTCATTCTGAGCAGCGTTGAAAAGCTTTTTCCTTTTTTTTTGAATTTTTTACTAGCTTTCTTAGTGTCAAGGTGTTAAATCATGTCATTTCAACTATGATAAATTATTAGAGCTTATTACTAAGTCTACCACTTGCTCTTTGCAAATGTCATGGGGGGAAAAAAATTAAGGTACTGAATTAAGAAACATTTGCAGGCAAAGCATTTGCCTTTCTGAAAAGCAAAGGTTCTATTCTTGTTTTAAAGTAAATTTAGAACACACTTTCATACCAACTAGTAGATAGTAAAAATCACAAATTCTTCTTACAGTTTTATTTCTTTATTCTACAGCTACCAACGAAGCATACACAATTTCATGGGACTTCCTATTTTTTCTTTCCCTCTCCCCATTTTTCCACTTTGTTATACATATATAGTATACAGAGGAGAAGTTCTAAATGGGTACCAATATAAAAGCACTTACTAAAAAGAAATCAAACCTATAGTGTAGAAAGTCTCATACTTCTCTAATGAAGGCATTCCAAATAGAAGTGCTGAGAGTCAAAGGAAGGAATGACAAATTATATTATTCACTACAGGACAGTGTCAGCTGGCTCAATCCCCAGTCAGCTTTCAACACAGTCTGGTCCCCCATCATCAGATTCAGTGAAAAGACAGTATTTACTACCCAGTTACTGAGTTTAACACCATCAATGGTCAAAGTGTTGAGGGTCTGAAATACTGACTCTATTGGAGAAAATATGTTTTCACGTATCACACAAAATTTGCACAAAGCTTGAGTTTCTTTGCAGGAAACACCAGTCTATTAAAAAAAACCCAAACAACCACAAAAAAAACCCACACAGAAGACACAATAATCTGTTTCCTTTAATCTGAACTTTAATACAGGATTTACAACTTTACTGCTTTTTCAAATTCTCTAATTAATAGTGTGTTTTACAAGTTTTCAGTAGTACTTTACCATTGACTATTCCTACTATGTACTGCTCTCAATAAATTGCCAGAAAATTTGACATCAAGGTCTGAGTTTTAACTACAGTCTCATCTTTAATGACAATTAATTATTTTCTACTGTCATTTTCCAAATAAACATCTTTTTTCCTCTTTCAGTTAGGTTTTAGTTTGAGCTAGCAATGTCTAAGGTGGCATTTTTTTACCTGTATCATGCTGTTAAACATTCTTCTTTTCATTTTTTTCATGGTACCTAATTGGCACAAGAGGAAATTTACTACTCTAAGGCCACTTGGAATATTATTTACCATTATTGTTGCCATTTGAACAGTTATTATTTTTCAATCATTATCCTTAATCATTGAAAACAAGCAGACATACAGAAACATGCATTTAAATGGCATCTCTTCTCTTATTTGTATCGGTGGTCTTTATCTGTATGCTGGTACACAGACACTTACAAATGAATCTCAGTGGAAGCAATGGGTCTTTGTCTGCAGCTCAGCTGCAGCAAAGATGTTTCTGCATAATCAGATGGAGAGAGCAGTTTTGCTCTCCTAAACTTGTGACAGGCAAAGGGAATTCACAGCTGAGGGGAGCTAAATACAGCTTTTCTTATCTCAGTCAGAAACACTCTCTACTAAACCATCTGACTGAGCTTTACTATGCCAACAGGTTTCAGGTAACTACATACCAAAGTGGAAAATCAGTTATTGCAGCTGCAGTTTGAAGATTTGCTTTGCAGTCCCAAGTCTGCAACTTAGGTGCTGGAGTGAGTCCAGAGAAGAGCAACGAGGCTGGGGAAGGGACTGGAGCACAAGTGCCATGAGGAGAGGCTGAGGGAGCTGGGGGTGTTTAGCCTGGAGAAGAGGAGGCTCAGAGGTGACCTTATCACTATCTGCAACTACCTGAAAGGAGGTCGGAGTCAGGTGGGGGTTGGTCTCTTCTCCCAAACAACTAGCAACAGGACAAGAGAACATAGTGTTAAGCTGTGCCAGTGGAGGTTTAGGCTGGACTTCAGGAGGAGATACTTCACAGAAAGGGTGGAATGGAAAGGAAGAGACTGCCTGGGTAGGTGATAGAGTCACTGTCCCTGAAGCTGTTTAAGGAAAGACAAGGCACTTATTGCCATGGTTCAGTTGACATGATGGTGCTAGATCATAGGTTGGACTTGATGATCTTAGAAGTCTTGTCCAACCTAATTGATTCTGTAACTGAAAAGCAAAAATATCACAACAGGACAAGATAGTGTTAAGCTGTGCCAGTGGAGGTTTAGGCTGGACTTCAGGAGGAGATACTTCACAGAAAGGGTGGAATGGAAAGGAAGAGACTGCCTGGGTAGGTGATAGAGTCACTGTCCCTGAAGCTGTTTAAGGAAAGACAAGGCACTTATTGCCATGGTTCAGTTGACATGATGGTGCTAGATCATAGGTTGGACTTGATGATCTTTGTTAAGCTGTGCCAGTGGAGGTTTAGGCTGGACTTCAGGAGGAGATACTTCACAGAAAGGGTGGAATGGAAAGGAAGAGACTGCCTGGGTAGGTGATAGAGTCACTGTCCCTGAAGCTGTTTAAGGAAAGACAAGGCACTTATTGCCATGGTTCAGTTGACATGATGGTGCTAGATCATAGGTTGGACTTGATGATCTTAGAAGTCTTGTCCAACCTAATTGATTCTGTAACTGAAAAGCAAAAATATCAAGAACAGACTAGGTTTCAAGCCAGAATGCTGATGTGTGTCAAGGCACTTAAAATGGGCTGAACACTTTCATCACTGTTTTTAAGAGTACTTCCTCTATTCTTGCTTTCTTTAATCCCTAGGGCTCGCAAATCAATACTGTGGTCCTCTGACATTCTGGTTTTTGGGAAACAAAATTTGTGGAGCTACACACATATATCATCAGTCTAAGAATAGATTTTGTACTGACAAAAATTAAGTCTTGGTGATTTCAGAGAGCTTCAAGATTAAGGAGATACAATTTGAGGTCACAATTTTGGAGTTCAGCACTAAATGTCTGCATGAATCCTGGCTTAGGAATCTTAATTCTTCACAATGTCTGGTCCCTGTTCCTATAAGCCTTGCTAAAACCTGGCAAACTTGTGCTAGTGTAAGGATATTTGAGACTGTTCTTTTTGCCACCTTTATAATCAGAAGAGTAAAGCATTTTTGGTAAAGAAACTCTGTCTTTGTCTGCCAGACAAATAGTCAGCAGAATACAAATGGAGATGAAGACAGTAAATAAATGTGTCTGGGGAAGGAAAAGGAGATACAAGAAAGGAAGAGAAATGAAGGAATCCATATGACATTCAAATCTTGTGTTGTTAAGTTCAGCTGTTGAAATACCTCTCTGACTTATTTTGGTCAGGACATCTTCAGAACAAGGTTGACAAAGATCTACTGGTCATATGATGATAAGACATGGTGAGAGTAGCAGCTAGAAAGGCAAGAACTTACCCATGTCTGTAGCATCATCCTCAACTGAAGGTCTAAAAGAGGTAGAAAGTTCCTCAGTTTGTCATAAGAGTTTTGATATGTGTATATGTAGTTCTTGTTTATTTGACACAATCCTAAACACAGACCTCTAAACAGGCAGATTTAATCCATCTTTAAACTCTTGCTAAATATTAACATTTGTCTATTGAGCTAAACTGGGTCTTTGTTTCCTAGGACAAGTCACTAAACTTACACATATTTCTGGGCATCTAAGCATATTTCTACCATTGAATAGTATTAACTGCTAGGCAGCATTACATTGGAGACCTCACAGTTCATGCCAGAGCTTCTTAAATATCCTTCCAAGGGTAAACACATGGGAAAATAAAAAAAAAAGAGACCTGCCAATTATAAAGTCAGCTGAAAGATGGCAAGCTTCCCTAGAAAGAGAGGAAATGCACTGGAGGGCAAAAAAAAATTTTCACCTCCTAGATTGTTCAGACTAATGCAAATCAGAACATGGAAATCTGGTTAGAGGTCAGCTGGGAGCTCAGTGGGTAGTATTTTTAGTTTTGATCTGATTTATGGCTGAGAAAAGAGTATAGTGAACTGCAAAACCCAAAAAGGTGCTGGTTCATTTGAGACCTTGTTTTATAACTGCAATTGCAGGGAGTTTTAAGAAATAACCATTTTGTGTGCATGCAAAATGCTCTCAGGCAGATTTAATCAACCTGAGCACCTCAGGAAGTAGCTCTGGGCCCTGGCTGAGTTGATGAGACCACTTATCTTTCCAAAATGGTGTCTTTCAGTGTTTATAGACTAAATTCCATTCAACCCTCCTGCAGCAGCTGTGCTAAATCTCAAGGGCCTTTTCTTAGCCATGTCTTTCATTTGGAGCTTCTGTTTGAAACTGTCTATTCTACCTACATATCTTCATATTCCTCCAGATCATAATACTGCTTAACATAATGTGATGTGATGCAAATGTCAGCTTGAATCACTGCTATAAACAAATGGCACTTCTTGGGGCATCCTAGGAATTAGAAATAGTAAATAAATATTCTGCTGTCAGCATGTCTGTATCAGGCAACAGTCTGGCCTTTCCCTGCTGGTGTACTCTGAACAGCAGCAATTTTGCTTTCACGTTTTAATAATACTAGCAAACATTATCAAGGGGGCTAGGACTTTGAAATGCTAAATATTCAGTCTCATGAAAGATGTTATCCTTGGATATAACAGGATGAGTACCATGCATCTTCAGGGACAAATCAAAGCAATGTGGTCTGAAAAACTATTTAGGTGATATAAATAGTATTTTTCTTGCCAAAGGACAAATTATTTACTGAACTCCATTGCAATGTTTTATTAGCAGTAGCTTTACCTTAACAGCCATTTTTAACATTGAACAAGCAGTTAGAATGATCTAATAGTATGACAAACATATGTAAATTGGCCACAGGAATTCAGCTTACTGACTGTCAGAAATTACCTCTAAACTCTGAGGTTTACTTATAGAATTTCTAATTCATCGCTGATTTAAATCAATGGTAGAACAGAGACTCAGTGAAGATGAGCTATATTGTGATCAACAACTATGTTTTAAATTCTCATTCATTAGGATGAATGACTGAATTTTAACACCCTATGATAAGGAATCTATGGTTTATACAACCATCCTTGGGTCCCAGAGGACTGTAAGATGGAGCGTGGTCTTCTCAGTATAGTCATGACTGTTTCATAGTAAACAGTTTCACAAAGTTTCCTTCTCAGAAGCAATTTTCAGGCATAGCTAGGAATTTGTGAAAGACTGCCCATTGGGAAGAGAGCAGGGTTAAACAGACCCACCATAGGACACAGCTGAGCCCATCAGACAAGCCTGTGACATATATCTCTGTGAAAACATATTTTTAAAAGGGCAGAAAACACCACACAGGCATTGGAGGAGGCTATGAGAGTAAGATACAGCAGTGGGAACACCAAGACCAGAAGAGAAGGTGCTCCATGGTAAAGCAGGTACTTCTGAACTGCAGCTCTTGAAGATACCAAGCCAGAGCAGACAAAAATGTGAGGAGGAAGTAGTTGCAGAGAGGAACTGCTGCATCCTGCACCACCCTCCTGCACCACCTGGTGGGGGAGTGAAGGACTCTGGAGTGGAGTGAGGTTGAGCCTTGGAAAAGGGGAAGGAAAGTTGTTGGTTTAATGTTTGTTTTTGTGTTTCCTCCTACCCAAATCAGTAATTCAATATTTATTTTAATTTCCAAAAAGTTAATTTTCCCCAGATCTAATCTGTTTTGCTTGTGATGGTAATTGACAAGGAATCTTGGTCCATGAGATTTCTTACCCCTTTTCTTCCTATTTTCTCTTCCCTCCACTGGCTGAGGAGGAGAGAGTGAACAAGAAGCTAGGTGGAAGTTTAGCTGCTGGCAAGGCTAATCCATCATAGACACAATCATCTTTCCAGGGGCACTAGAAACAGAGGAGAGCACCTGTCATCCAACAATAACCAGATGCTTCACCACAACAAACGAAAAACATTTCAAAGGGGCTTACTAGCATTTCCACTCTACTGGTAACAGAAATATCATGTCAGGATCATGTTCTGCAGATCAATAACAAAGGCTGGCCATGCTTCAATGAGAAGAGCCAGCATTTTCCAAAACGATATCCTCACAGCTTGATTCACTTGTGTAAATTTCACAATGCCTAAATTCCTGTGTTTGGTTGGTTTCCTTGCTTCAGTTTCATAAAAACTCCTGACAGAGATACGGGAACAACCTGCTAATGTCAGATGTAAGATCGAAGAAATTCTCTGAAGTTCCCATTTCTAGATGTACAGAATGTTCTTTCTATCTCAGAAAGGGCAAGATTGTTATTTTAGCACAGACCAAAGAAAAGCTAGTACACGTACCAAATCCCCTCTGGATGGCACTCTGGCTTAGAAACATCTTTTGCTAACCAGAGGGTAATTCAGTAAAAGTATGACTCAGTCATCCTGTCTACTAAGTAGAGGCAGTCCCAAGCAGCTGTAACCTACTTTGTCTCTGACAAACAGGTCATCTACTGTTGGAATTTAAAAAAGTTTTTAAGAAGGCATTTTCAGTAGAATTTCTTATACTATCTTGCCAAGGAGAAGCCTCAACAGAAGTTGCGATTCTTTCCCTTCCGGTCTCTCTTTAATGCATTTCTTTGCTCTCCCAAAGGTTCAAACAACCAGACAAAAAAAATCTAGAATATGATCAAGACTCAACTTAAACCAGCTTGGTAATATCCTCCTGCAGGCCTGTGCACAAGATTATCCAAAGCCCACAGTTTCAATTGCAAAGAAAGACTTGCTTTATACAGCTCATACAACTTGTGCTCCAGACTCTTCACCAGCTTAGTTGGCCAGACACACTCCTGCACCTCAATGCCTTTCTTGAGGAGTCACTGGACACAAGATTTGAGGTGCAGCCTCGCCACATCTGAGTACATGGGGACAATCACTTCCCTACTCCTGCTGACGACACTATTTCTGATACAGGCCAGGATACCAATAGTCTTCTTGGCCACTGGGTCACACTATCAGCTCATGTTCAGTTGGCTGTCAAACAGCACCCCCAGGTCCTTTACCTCTGGGCAGCTTCCCAGCCACTCTTCCCCCAGCCTGTAGCAGTGCATGGGGTTGTTGTGACACATGCAAGACACAGCACTTGGCCTTGCTGAGCCTATACTGTTGGCCTCGGCCCATCAGTCCAGCCTGTCCATATCTCTCTGCAGAGCCTTCCTCCCCTCCAGCAGATCAACATTCCCACCCAGCTTGGTGTTGTCCGTGAACTGACTGAGGGAGGATTATGGGGATACCTTATTTATGAGGGATCCTCTTTCCAGATCATTGATAAATATATTAAACAGGACTAGCCTCAATACTAAGCTCTGAGGAACACCACTGTTAACCCACTGCCACCTGGATTTACCCCCATTCATCACCACTCTTTGGATGGTACATCATCTGGGAATGCACTGAAAGGTATAGTGTCTTCCACTGACTTTTAAAGTTCTGTTTAGCTCCTTCACTGTTTAGATCTTTCTGCTTTCTATTGCTTCCTCTTTCTAGGGAAATGCTTCTCTAGCAGAAAACTGTGAAGAGACTGTTCTTGGAAAGCTTTATCTGTGTAGAAAAAAGGAGCAAGGAGGCACCCTCAGATTCCATCTCCCATTGAAGGTGTCTCCAGGTAAAACGTTGAGTTAATATAGCCTTTCCCAAGGGAAAGGCTCCAAGGGAAGGCTATTAGAATGCAGCTTTGGATTACTGCACAGGTGACTATAGTTTCCCTGCTGGATTATGAATCATGAACTAGTGGTTTATTTTCAGACTAAATTATCAGCTAATTATTATTTCTCAGGCAAGCAATAATCCCTTTCATGAGAGAAAACCTTCAAAGGGAATATTTTTAATTGAGAACATAAAAAGTTTAGAAATACAAAGCAAAGGTTAATCTCAGCTTGGTGCAAGATTTCTCCATTCTCTATGCAGTCCAGAGCCTCAAGGGGTTGGAAAGGTCCTAAATACAGATATTTTAATTTACTCGTATCCTGTATTCCATTTAAAATGTACAGTTGTGAACCTTCCTGATTGGTATTTTAAGGGCAGCAGCCTGAAAGTAGTGACAAACAAAATAAAACAGGAAGACAAAGAACGAGCAGTGCTGGTAAAACTGAGGAAAACTCATGAAAAACACAACTTGCTCAAGAGAACAGTAAAGTACATTATTTTAGGTTCATTGAGAGCAATGGACAGGAGGTATTTTGCAGAATTAATTCTACAACTGAAGTTGCTCTGGTATTTTCATCAAGCAAGAAGAATATAGATATTCTCTCAAATACCAATTTCTGGTTGCATTTTGAAGTACTGCACCAATTAGCTCTGAAACAAAAAGCCAATATGGACTGTGTGATTGGTGTGGGGGAAGAAAGATAATAGTATCCTTTCTCTCTGTGAGCCATTAGTCTCTAAGCAGATGGCAACACTGACTTTCTCCCAGAACACAGGAGAATGGAGCGACAACAGGAAGTCTGACTGTTGGGTTTTAAAGCTGCCTGTATCTGCTGCATTAACCAGAGGTGCTGGAAAGACTCACACTAAGTAGAGGAGTTATCACTGAGGCCATGTATGCAACATGAGATAGATGTGCCTGCAGCACACCCACTAGCCTTGGGCTGGACCTCTGGGGAGCTGCCAGGTTGGTGGGCCACCTGGGCCTCTTGCCCATAGAAATCACAAGAGAAGCATCAGAGTTTATTTGGGTCCTGTCTAACTCTCCCTTGCTTGTCTGAACACAAAACTGAGTCAGGATACAACTACACCCAGCTCTGGGGTAAAAAAAGTACTAGTATAGCTGTACCAAGGATCACAACAGTCAGGAAAGCACATCTCAGCACAGCATGGCATAGCACTCTTCATAATGCCAAGGGGTCCTCAGGAACCTCTAACCCCTCAAAAATCAGTCTAGGAGGTTCCTGGAGCGTGCAGAAGACAACGTCCACAACAGGTAAATGAACCCACTGGAGGAGGTGCCCTGCTAGACCTGGTGTTTGAAAACACAGAAGGACTGGTGGGGGATGTGGTGGTCGGTGGATGTCTTAGGCATCCTGACCACGAAATGAAAAAGTTTTCAATAGAGGGTGATGCAATGAGAACCAGCAGCAGAACTTCAACCTTGGATTTCCAGCAGGCAGACTTTGACTTGTTTAGGACATTGATTAATGGAGTACTTTGGGAGTCAGTCCTGAAGGGTAAAGATGTTCAGGAAGGTTGGGAGTGTTTTAAAAAAGAATTGTTAAATATTCAGGAGCAGACTGTCCCTATGTGTAGGAAGTCAATTTGTCAGAGAAAAAGACCAGCCTGGTTAAGCAGAGAACTTAGGCTGGAGCTTGGGCAAAAAAAGGGGGAAGCTATCATCTCTGGAAGGAGCATCAAGCAAGCTGGGATGGATGCTGAGAGGCCATGTAGGGAGAAGATTAAAAGGGCCAAAGCCCAGCTGGATCTTGATTTGACCATTAAAGTCAAGGACAACACAAAAAGTTTTTATAAATACATTGAGAGCAAAAGGAGGGTCAAGGAGGGTGTCCATCAGTTAATAAATGCAGAAGGTAGTGTAGTGACAGGGGATCCACCCCAGGGTAATAAGCAAGATGTCAAAAGAACTTGCAAAACCACTTACAATCATCTATGAGCAATCCTGGATAACTGAAGTTCCAGCAGAGAGGTGGTGGAGTCACCATCCCTTGAGGTGTTCAAGAGGTGTCTGGATCTGGCTCTGAAGGATATGTTCAAATACAAACCTACTAAAAACAATGTGAAAACATTGTAAAATTTTACTCAATTTTAACCAAGAATCAGAAATTGAATTGTAGCAGGTGCCCCTAATCACTCAGATGTTGTATTTCAGCCATACAGTGGACTGTCATTCACTTGCATCTCTTTTTATACTTACTAATTATTGTATGGCTTCTAGTTGTTTAGCTACATAGTTATTGATACTTGTTTAGAAAAAGACAAGTGTTTTAATGGAGAAAGACAGCCCATGCTAGTTCTACACAGTGGTAGAGCATGGCAGGGACTTCTTTCACTAGATCAGGCTGCTCAGGGCCTCATCCAGCCTGTCCTTGAACCCTTCCAGGGACAGGGCCTCAACAGCTTCTCCAGGAAACCTGTTCCTTAGCCTTACCACCCTCACAGTAAGCAATTTCTTCTTAGCACCTAATCTGTATCTCTCCTTTTTTACTTTAAAACTGTTTCCCCTTGTCCTATCACTATCTGCCCATGTAAGGAATCACTCTCCTTCTTTTTAATAAGCTGCCTTTAAGTACTGGAAGGCTGCAATAAGGTGTCTCAGTGAAAATTACTGATGCTCTTGATCAAGTTCTGATAATAATGTCTGGCAAAGTGCACTGATGCTCTTGATTATGTTCTGATAATAATGTCTGGCAAAGTGGGTCCTGTCCCCTTTCCTAAGGCAGCCATAGGATGGTACTGGCTCCATGCTAACAGAGATATTAAGAGGTTTGCTCCTGTAGAAGAGCAAACTGAAATGCTTCACATAGGCTGCAGAGTTATCTTGAATGTACATGAAAACAACCTCACACAGAAAAAAAGCTCAAATTCACAAGTAAAACCAATGCCCAAAACTTATAAACAAGGCACATCACCACAGTGAGACTGCAATGTAATTTAACAGGTTAGAGGTTTGCTGTGCCCATCGTGGATATTGTTACCACACAGACAAGAACAGTGACCCAAAACATGCACACACACCCACCCA